>NW_026890307.1:20000-40974 GCF_963514075.1 Conger conger
ACAGCACAGTCACTGAGTATACAGCAGAGTGACTGATTATACAGCACAATCACTGATCACTAATGGGATTGTTGTTCTGGTGCCTGACACACAGAGTCACTGTTGCACAATGGCATTGTATGTGATTGGTTTTGAAGGTACATACCTCTCATAACCCTAACCCTAACCCTACATACCTATTGCTGAGGGGTGAGGATGCTGGAAGGAGCTTAGCCAGGACCTGCAGATACAGAGACATACCCACATCAGACCAACACCCACACACACCTAACCCTAATCCCAGTTTATTTAGAGAGACATACCTACACACATACGCACCCACACTCACACACACCACAGACACAAACATACACATACACCCACACTCATACACACACCACAGTTATGCACAAACACTCACACACACTACAGATATGCACACACATACATACACACACATGCACAAACATGCCTATATACACAAACACACTCACAGACACTCACACTCACAGACAGACACTCACACACTCACACACTCACACACTCACACACTCACACACTCTCACACTCTCACACTCACACTCACACTCACAGACACTCACACAAACACAGACCTGCACCATGTTGTTGATGTGGTAGGGCAGCCACAGCAGGCCGAAGGTGGTGATGATGACGAGGATGAGCTTCTCGCTGCGGATGCGGCGGTGGAAGCGGGTTTGGCGGAGGCGACACAGGATGCAGGCGTAGCTGCAGATGATCACGCCATACGGGAGCACAAAGCCCATCACCGTCTCAAACGTGTAGTGGATCACCTGCACACAGCAAGATCAGCTCAATCCCACCCACACCCTAACACAAACCATCATGTAGTGGATCACCTGCACACAGCAAGATCAGATCAACACAGACCTATCCACACCCTAAGACAAAGCATCGCAAAACCACCTGCCTGACCCTATCCTATCAGCTGTCCTCCAGGCTATATTCAGCGAGATCCATTCTTATCTGTCTTCCATTATTAAGAGCTCCCTTGCTCTGATGGTAAGGTTCCCCTGGCTTTAAACTGGCTTGTGTTACCCAGCCCCTTAAGAAAACAACCAGTATCATGACTGCTTTTTCTGTCCAAACCTCTGGAATGAGCTATACTTAACCAACTGTCCTCTTTTCTCCAACAGCACAACCTGCTCCACGCTCACCAGTCTGGCTTCCCATCAGGGCACTCAACAGAGACTGCTCTCCTGGCTGTGATGGAGCCTCATCCCTCTTCTCTGTCCTGTTCCTCCTTGATCTGTCTGCAGCATTCAACATGGTTTACCACCAACTCCTGATCTTCACCCTGGCCAAGATGGGCCCTCTTCTGGTTTATGTCCTATTTACCAGATAGGTCCTACCAGGACACCTGGAGGGGGTCTGTCTCTGCTCCTCATCCCCTTTCTCTCAGGAGTCCCACAGGGCTCTGTACTGGGGCCTCTGCTGTTTTCCTTTTTTTTGTAAATGTGCTACATAGCTTCTCATATCACTGTTATGCTGATGATCATCAACTTGTCCTCTCTTCCCGCAGTCAGCCACACAGGCTAATGAGAGTATCTGCCTGCCTGGCCTACCTGGTATCACCTGAAGCTCAACCTCAACAAGACTGAGCTGCTCTTCATCCCTCACAGAGCCTCCCAACCACAAGAACTCTCAGTCACTGCTGATGGTACGACAGAGCCTCCCTACCACAAGAACTCTCAGTCACTGCTGATGGTACGACAGAGCCTCCCTACCACAAGAACTCTCAGTCACTGCTGATGGTACGACAGAGCCTCCCTACCACAAGAACTCTCAGTCACTGCTGATGGTACGACAGAGCCTCCCTACCACAAGAACTCTCAGTCACTGCTAATGGTACGACAGAGCCTCCCTACCACAAGAACTCTCAGTCACTGCTGATGGTACGACAGAGCCTCCCTACCACAAGAACTCTCAGTCACTGCTGATGGTACGACAGTAACTGCCTCCCACTCTGCTGGGGGCCTGGGGGTGGTCCTGGACGACCAGCTGGACTTGAAGGGGCAAGTTTCAGCAACATCACAGTCCTGCAGATTCCATCTGTACAACATCAGGAGGACCATACCAGACCACATACTACATGCAGCTATGGTAATCTCCTGACTAGATCATTGCAACTTCCTGCTTGCAATTCTGCAAGCCAAAATTCAGCCCTACACACCAGCTCACCACTCTACCCTGCTGCTACACACCAGCTCTCCACTGTACCCTGCTGCTACACACTAGCTCACCACTGTACCCTGCTGCTACACACCAGCTCACCACTGTACCCTGCTCCTACACACCAGCTCACCACTGTACCCTGCTGCTACACACCAGCTCACCACTGTACCCTGCTGCTACACACCAGCTCACCACTGTACCCTGCTCCTACACACCAGCTCACCACTGTACCCTGTAGTATATAGTGCTCTCACCACTGTACCCTGTAGTATATAGTGCTCTCACCACTGTACCCTGTAGTATATAGTGCTCTCACCACTGTACCCTGTAGTATATAGTGCTCTCACCACTGTACCCTGTAGTATATCGTGCTCTCACCACTGTACCCTGTAGTATATAGTGCTCTCACCACTGTACCCTGTAGTATATAGTGCTCTCACCACTGTACCCTGTAGTATATAGTGCTCTCACCACTGTACCCTGTAGTATATAGTCCTCTCACCACTGTACCCTGTAGTATATAGTGCTCTCACCACTGTACCCTGTAGTATATCGTGCTCTCACCACTGTACCCTGTAGTATATAGTGCTCTCACCACTGTACCCTGTAGTATATAGTGCTCTCACCACTGTACCCTGTAGTATATAGTGCTCTCACCACTGTACCCTGTAGTATATAGTGCTCTAACCACTGTACCCTGTAGTATATCGTGCTCTCACCACTGTACCCTGTAGTATATTGTGCTCTCACCACTGTACCCTGTAGTATATAGTGCTCTCACCACTGTACCCTGTAGTATATAGTGCTCTCACCACTGTACCCTGTAGTATATAGTGCTCTCACCACTGTACCCTGTAGTATATAGTGCTCTCACCACTGTACCCTGTAGTATATAGTGCTCTCACCACTGTACACTGTACCCCACCCCCATAAGAACTGCTCCCTCACTGCCCATTTTCCACCACAATCTGCAGACTCATCTCTTCACACTGTACCTTAACTCCTTTGTGGGAGTCCCCTAATCTATTTTCACTTGCTTTTCACTTGTTAATCTCTATCTTTAGCCCCTTGCATAGTTACAGACTTGGCCTATCTACCTTGTGTACTAATCTTATGTTCATTGCTTTACTACCAATCATATGTGAATTGTATCCTCTGACCTGTTCAGTTGTTTGTTCCATGACCTTGATATTCACTTTTTGGTACAAAAGCGTCTCCTAAATAAAATGTAATGTAATGTAACCCTAACCCCATCCTAACCCAGGACAGGTACCCGGTGAAGGTACCCAGCATGATACACACCACAGCAGAACTCTCACTGTAACGCTAGGAGCTGAGGTTGCACTTGGGGCTGAGAGGACAGTAACAGTGAGTAAGCTGCTTGGGACACTCATAGAGAGAGGAAGGAGGGAGGGATAAAGGGGGAAACAGGAGAATACAGAAGGAGGTATCGCCTGTCACTCACAAGTTCTTGCGGGCTGTGTTCGGGCTCACACACAAGGACAAGGCGGAGTTTGGTGCTGATCTTCCTCTGCTGGCGGAACAGCAGCGGAGGCAGGGACAGCAGCAGCACGAGGAGCCACAGCGCCCCCAGGAGGCGGAGCACAGTACTGCGTGCCCCCAGCCCCCGAGCCCAACGCGGCCCCACCAACAGCGACAGCCTCTGCAGGCTCATCAGGGTCATCAGCAGGATGGACGCGTACATATTGGCACAGCACAGGTAGAACAGCAGCTTGCAGCCCACGTTCCCAAAGTCCCAGCTCTGTCGCGCCAGGTACGCCACGAAGAAGGGCGTGAGCGCCATCAGGAAGCCGTCGGCACACGCCAGATTGAGGATGAGGAGGGTGGTGATGGAGCGTCGGCGGGCGCGGGCGCGGATGCTCCAGATGATGAAGATGTTCCCGGGCAGGCCCAGGAGGAAGACCAGGGTGAGGATCAGCGCACCCAGCAGGGCAGACATGTCATTGCTCACGATGGGGCGCTGGTCTGTGGTGTCGTTAATGAGGGGGGAGTGGAGGGAGGAGGGGGGGGAGGCACTGCGAGAGGCTGCAGAGGTGGGGTAGGACAGAGGAGGAGACAGGGAGGTGAATAAGGGTAAGATGTGGTTTAAGGCCATCGTTTATGGTGAGCTGTGAAAGAGAGAGAGAGAGAAATTTAAAACAAAAGTGTATAAACAAACCTGGTTCCCCAACCCTAACCCTAACCCCTAACATTTACATAAATTCAAATATCAATAGAGAAAACCTTTTTCCACTCAATAGCTGAGCTTGTATCATCATTTCTATAGAGCGGTAAAACTTACAGAATTCATAAAGATCTCCTCAAAAGACCCAGACTGCGGGCATCCTGGAGCACTATAACCTATGCAGTGCAGTCCATACATATTGGACAGTGGCACTGTTTATATTATTTTTGCTCAGTAGTCCAGCACAATGGATTTGAAATGAAACACTGAATATGAGGAGCAGACTGTCACTTGTAATTTGAGGGCATTTACATCCATACCGGGTGATCCGTGTAGGAACTACAACCGTTTTTATACGTAGTCCCTTCATTTTAGGGACCAAAAGTAATTTGACAGTAATTTGACTTCTTCTCAGCTGTTTCTAATTAGCTAGGTGTGTTCAATTGCACCCTTACCATGCTGAAAAAAACAGCCCAAACTAGGCTAGCTGGTAGCTGGAAATTTCAAGCTGGTCATAGCGGGATTTTACAGCAGGCTAGTACAGGTTTAAGAAAGCGTTCTGTATCTACAGTACCTTGATTCAAGGCTTTTGATTCTATTGCCTTTGGAGTCTAATACAAAAATATTGTGTTTGTCAATATGAGGGCCAGAATTCTGCCAATGAAACCATTATGAAGAAATAACTAAATAAAAGTCAGAGAAATAGGCCATAGAAATAGGCTTACAAAATAAACAGTTTGGAACATTATTGAGAAGACATTATATTCAAATATCTCAGAAAGTGAATGGTCCATGCCATGCCAGTGAAGCTGTTGTTGTACCAAAGCTCCAGTAAAAGTACCCAGCTCTGAACCAAGACTTCCTGTCTGCACTTCCAAAGAAATGAGTTACAAGGGGCATGAGCAGACAGGAATGGGTATGCAACATCACTCTCACACACACTCACACACACTCACACACACTAGAAATTAGTTACAGGGGGCATGAGGACACGGGTAATGGTGTGCACACACTCAGCACACACTGGACAGCAACGTTCTTCAGAAGAACTTTTTGGTGTTGAAAAAGCCTAACTCACATTAACTCTCAGATTTACCCTGCAAGTTCAACAACACACCACTCATCGTGATGACTGTTACAATGCTTTGGAGATTATGATAGGATTATTCACATCCTGTGCTTCCTCCATCCTCTTACTTCTCAATTTACCTTTGTATTTCCACTGTAAAGTGCCTTTGTGTCTCTATAAATGGTAAATGGTTGGTAAATGGTTGGAATTTATATAGCGCCTTTATCCAAAGTGCTGTACAATTGATGCTTCTCATTCACCCATTCATACACACACACACCAACGGCGATTGGCTGCCATGCAAGGTGCCTACCAGTGCCTACCAGCTTGTGAGGAGCATTTGGGGGTTAGGTGTCTTGCTCAGGGACACTTCGACACAGCCCGGACGGGGAATCAAACCAGCGACCCTCCGACTGCCAGACGACTGTCTTACTGCCTGAGCCAATGAGACGACTGCTCTTACTGCCTGAGCCAATGAGACGACTGCTCTTACTGCCTGAGCCAATGAGACGACTGCTCTTACTGCCTGAGCCAATGAGACGACTGCTCTTACTGCCTGAGCCAATGAGACGACTGCTCTTACTGCCCGAGCCAATGAGACGACTGCTCTTACTGCCCGAGCCAATGAGACGACTGCTCTTACTGCCTGAGCCAATGAGACGACTGCTCTTACTGCCTGAGCCAATGAGACGACTGCTCTTACTGCCTGAGCCAATGAGACGACTGCTCTTACTGCCTGTCGCCCACAAAAAAATGAGACAGAGACACAACAGACTGCACATAAACATACACTCACAGACTGTATAGAAACACACACAGGGCTGTATAGAAACACACACAGGGCGGCCAGTAGCGTAGTGATTAGGGTAAATGACTGGGACACGCAAGGTTGGTGGTTCTAATCCCGGTGTAGCCACAATAAGATCCGCACAGCCGTTGGGCCCTTGAGCAAGGCCCTTAACCCTGCATTGCTCCAGGAGAGGATTGTCTCCTGCTTTGTCTAATCAACTGTATGTCGCTCTGGATAAGACCGTCTGCCAAATGCCATTAATGTAATGTAATGTAATGTAATTATACCCACATGCTGATTATGGCCTGAGACCCAGAACCTGCCTGTGATGCACCACTCCCTCACGCACACGCACACGCACGCGCACAAACACTCACGCATATACACACACGCACTGTTATTCTCACAAACACACACAATATCACTTCCACAGAATAACACACTCATACAGTCTCACACACACTCCATCACACTCATGCACTCACATACACACACTCACACAAATACACATACACACTCCCGTACACACAATCACTTCCACAGACTCACACACACACACACACTCATTCACTCACTCACAGTCACATACACACACCCTCTCAAAAGCAGAGATCAGAGTGATCTACACACTATCTACTGAACATTCTACACACTCTATTCAAATGCATCTGATGGTGAGTGTGTGTGTTTTCGGTTTAAAATGCCTGTCCCTGAAAACAGGAAGTTCTCCGTGCGGAGCTCTGATTGAAGAGCACAGATCCACAGTCATAAAGCACCCAGCTGGAAGAGAACAAATAGCACCACAGATATTCATGCTCTGTTGCACAGACACACATACACACACACTCACACAGTGCTCTCTCTCTCACACACACACAGTGCTCTCTCAGACACACACACACACACAGTGTGCTCTCTCACACACACACAGTGCTCTCTCTCTCACACACACACATACACACACACAGTGCTCTCTCTCACACACACACACACACACACACATACATACACACACACACAGTGCGCTCTCACACACACACACACACACAGTGCTCTCTCTCACACACACACACAGTGCTCACACACACACACAGTGCTCTCACACTCACACAGTGCTCTCTCTCACTCACACAGTGCTCTCTCTCACACACACACACACACACACACACACTCACAGTAATCTCTCTCACAGACATATAAAGAGTGGATGAGACAGTAGAGTCAGGGAAAGGGGAGGGTGAACATGCTGAAACACGTCTATCTCCCTAGCCTTAGCCAAAGTCACAGCACACAACTCTCAATACTCACCAACTACAAACAACAACTCCCAATACTCACCAACTACAAACGACAACTCCCAATACTCACCAACTACAAACAACAACTCCCAATATTCACCAACTACAAACAACAACTCCCAATACTCACCAACTACAAACAACAACTCCCAATACTCACCAACTACAAACAACAACTCCCAATATTCACCAACTACAAACGACAACTCCCAATACTCACCAACTACAAACAACAACTCCCAATACTCACCAACTACAAACAACAACTCCCAATATTCACCAACTACAAAGGACAACTCCCAATATTCACTAACTACAAAGGACAACTCCCAATACTCACCAACTACAAAGGACAACTCCCAATACTCACCAACTACAATTCTCAATATTTACCAACTACAATTCCCAATATTCACCAACTACAATTCCCAATACTCACCAACTACAACTCCCAATATTCACGAACTACAACTCCCAATACTCACCAACTACAAACTACAACTTCTAATGCTCACAAACTGCAACTCCTAATACTGACCACTCACTAACTGCAACTATCCCTGAGTATGTTTCAGGTACTACTTCAAACAAGCAAGCCTCAGATGTTACTTCCACTGAAAAAAGGTTCAGGTTCCTGGTGGCAGTGCTAACAGTGTTGCAGGGCGGAGGAGAGTCGAGAGACGTCCTAAGGGAGGAAAGAACATAAATGTGATTACCATTTCACCTACCTGAACACAACTGACCTGGCTGATCACCCCACCCAGCGGATCACCTGGCTCCCAGTTCTGTTCTCTATGTCTTTCTGGACTTTTTGTGCCCTCTCTTTCTGTCAGCCGTCCTTATCTCACTGAGAGAGGGGAGGTGTGCCTCCTTTTCTTGTGTTTCAGTTCCTGAGTCACACACACATGCGTGTGCGCGCGCACACACATACACACTCAAACAAATGTCAGTACTGCCCAAACAGGTGAATCAGGGTTGAAACACTTCTGACTTTCGCAATCAGTGTTCCACATCGTCTCTCCTGTACCAGAGCCAACAGGCTGATTCCACATGCTGATAGCACAATGATTCATATACTTCCATGCACCTTGGTTTAATCTAATGCTCTCTGCTGTATTCATGTGTAAATGTTTTATGCTGTACTAGGCCTATGTTATTATTTCCTGTTGCACCCAACCTTTTTTTGTTCCACTGGTAAATAGCTCGATTGAATAGTGAGATAGGTGGCCAGAGATAAGAACTGCAAAATAAAACTGAAATTGTTCTACACTTTCCTTCTTTTTCTTGTTTTTACTGGGAGAGCGGACACTTGGCTGGTGGACTTCTCTCTGAGGTAAACACAAACATTACGGTCTGACTCCTATAATCTGCAGACCAAACAGCTCCCTTTCCGATCACTATGGGAATATTATGTCCACAGGAATCTTTATTGCTTTAATCAGTTTGTTTATTGGTTTATTGCTAGGATGGCAGGTGCGCAGTTGAGCAGCCGGGGGGGCTGGGGGGGGGGGGGGGCTGCTGACAGGATGAAGATGCAATCACACTTGCATAGCGCATATACAAGCTACCCAGCAGGCCCTTTAGTACCCTCCTATTAATTTTCTATAACAGCAACGGTCAGTATGATCTCATTGTTTATAGCTTGGGCTCCTTCCAAATGCAAGAAAACATCAGTGCATCCTTTGTGGAAGTATTTTTTCAGAAAGTCTGACATATAAATGATCGACCTGTTGATCCACCTCTCCCCATCTGCCACACATCTGCCACATCTGTAACTGACGTGGTTTCAAACTGACATTTGAAGGAGTGAGGGCATTCCATTTGCTTAATTCACTTTACTAATGTTTCTTTCATCTTTTCCAAGCCTCTCCAGATGAGTTGAGTTAGCCCCATGCGTCTCCCCTTCATTTCTTACATTGCACTTCAGTCCTCCCCCAGGCAGAGGTCACTATAGCTTCTTTGTCTCATACGCTCTCATACGCTCTCATACGCTCTGAGGCTTTGTCAAGCCCCTTCTCTTTTTTTTGATCAAATGTTTTTTTTTTTCCAACAAGAAATGTCCAGTACAAGGTACAAGATGCAGAATCCTAATGAAGCAGACAGTTCGGTAATCGGCAGGTGATCCACACAAGTCAAAGTACAAACACATAATCCAGAGTCCAAAGCCAGGCAGAGTTAAAAAATCTGGATATCCAAGAACAGAAGAGAACACAGAAAGGAAACAGAACAGAGGAAGGTGTGTGGGCCGACGCGTGACTCTGGAGAAGAGCCTCTGGGGCGAGCAGACGACAGGAGCCTGGGGTAGCCTGGGGTACAAATTTCAAAGTTCGAGTTGGAGCTTGGGTCCAGGGTGGTACCCAAGAGGGTGCTGGAGACAGAGTCAAATGCTGTCAGTACATGATGCCAAAAGTTAGTCACGCCCCCTCGTCTGGATGTGCAAATGCTTCATTCAAGCCCCTACAGCTCCGTCAAAATGTAGCTGCTCATATTCTAAGTAGAGCAAAACGCTTTGAGCTCATCAACCCAGTTTTACCATCTCTCCATTGGCTACCTATTACATTTCACATTGTACTCCTCCTCACATTTTAGGCCTTAAATGGGTAGAGCCTTTTCCTCTGAAGCCCCTCTCCAGTGGAATGATTTACCCATTGAAATTTGTGAACCAGACCCTTTCTACATTTAAGTCTATGGATGGCCTGTAGCGTAGCGGTTAAGATACATGATTGTTTCGATTCCCGGTGTAGCCACAATAAGATCCGAACAGCCATTGGACCCTTGAGCAAGGCCTTTAACCCTGCATTGCTCCAGGGGAGGATTGTCTCCTGCTTTGTCTAATCAACTGTAAGTCGCTCTGGATAAGAGAGTCTGCCAAATGCCAATAATGTAATGTAATGTCTAGGCTCAAATCTTACATATCCAGCAAATCCTTTAGTTGAGGGACACAGCTTGGTGTTGGCATGGACCATAGAGTCTCTGGTGGACTAAGTGCTGACTGCTGTTGTTGTATCATGGCATGGACCCTCTGTGCTGAGTGGATCTAGCTGTGGTCTGGTGTTGATGGCCATAGGGTCGCCCTCATGTCTGTGCCAGTCCCCTGCCTCTTGTCCCCTAGTTATGCTGCTATAGTGCTATTCTGTCAGGGTTCTTCCTTATCACACACAGGCTTCTCTTTCCCCCCTTTTCTGCTTTCAGTTTCAATTTTACCACTTACCATCCACTAATCATTGTTCTGTTTCTGCCCATCTCCCCCAGCTCCAGGCTCCGGGCTGGAGCTGTAGCTCAAGCACCACAACTTGACCCCAGGTTCAGCTAGCCTGCCACTTCTTCCCTCCTTGTGCCAAGAATGGACCTTCCTGGATAATCGTCTATATTTTTCATCTGCATAAGGTCAATTCCACAGTAATGTCAACCTGAGCATGAACACAATAAACTTACTTCCCAGTTATTATATCCCAAACAGTCAATTGCGACCATTTTGAAATCTAAATAAAATGTAGGCCAATAGGAAAATGCTTAAATTGATTTATTAGTCCCATTACCATTGAAATCAATGCTATTTGGCAGCCATCTTGAACATTCTAAACCATTTCAGATAGTTTTGTTAATGTCAAAACTGACATTCAGAACCATTTCAGATGACAACAGATGTATTATGATAAAATTTGATTGGGATGTAGATCAATCAAAACGCATTTCAGATATGTCATTTCCATAACACTGGTATCTCATGAAAATCAAGACGAAGACTATTTTCAAAATCGCTATTTCCATGTTCAGCCAAACGTCCTACATTACATGGTCATCAAACTTTCTGAATTAGATTTTAAAATTCAGTTTAGAAAGCGTATAGTTATTTTTCTGGCTTAACAATATGTTTAAAATAATTGTTTTTACCTTTCCCTTCAGCCAAGTGGGTGCTATGATAACATGCATTAACATTTTTTATCATGTAAGAAGAGTAATTTTCCTGAGAGATTTTGTTTGTCATTTTGGTCCAAATGTCACATCCATAATGCTGGAATTGCCCATAATTGTCATTTGCCTAATTTATTATTTGTATAATTATCCAATTTATTAATTTAATTTATTTATATATTACATATGGTAAATGCTGAATTTACACATAAATACTCACGGTTCACCCAGTGCCGGCCAGAAGCAGATGGGCTCCTCTGAGCCTGGTTCTGCTCGAGGTTTCCTCCTGTTAGTCAGGGAGATTCTCCTGCCCCTGTGGACCTAAGCTTGCTCTGAGGGTCTCAGGCCTGGGCTCTTTGTAAAGCTGTACAAATAAGCACTATACAAATAAATTGGTCATAATAATATCAAGTTAATGTACAAACATATAATCCAAAACACAAAGCTGGCAGAGTCTGAACATCCGGAAATCCAAAAACAACAGAACAGACCACAGAATGGAAACGTGTCAGAACACTAGGCTAGAAATGACCAGAACCAACTTTACACGAGCAAACAGAACTGACACACTAGCAACGAAAGAACCGACAGGCAGGCTTAAGTACACTACAAATGAACTAAATGATTAACAGGTGTGGGTCCTGGGGAACAGATGATGAAAGACAAAGAGAAACAGCTGGGACAAGACAGGAAGGAAATCCATATAATGACTGGAGAGCAGAGACACATAATGGGGAGAGAGGGAAAACAAGGACTGGAGTAAACGTTTTTTATATGAAAAGGGGAACAGAGTGACAGAGTGAGCTTTACAGTCTTACATATGTTACATATGTTCTGTGAATAAAGTTGTTTGTGTTGTGTGCATTTTTAGATACACTTGGAAGATGGGCCCCAATTATATCCCAAGGAATTTCATAGTGGATAGATCTTTAACCTGCATGACATGTATTGCATGTGTAGGAAGCTCTGTTCCCCAAGTTTTCATTGCCAGACGCAAATGTAGGTATATGTAAAATGATGTACCAGGTAGGTTGTATTGCGATTTTAAAGCCTGGTCAAGCCCCTTCTCAAAGAATTATCCCATTTTCACCCCCTCAATAATCTAAGTTGATTAATTAACGACACTAATTAAGCACAGATGATGAATAAGGCTGGGTATTTGTCACAGAAAGTTTTGACTGTCACAGAGTAGTCCATTTTCATGAAGCCCTTGCTTTATAAGGAGGTAAAGCAGATTTAACGGGAACGATACTTCCGGTATACTGCTCCATTCATCTCAGTGCGTTCCGAGAAGGGGGTGGGATAAACAGTGTTGTGGTTTGAGGGTGTTTGTTGCTGCAATTCCTCTCTTGGCCGTTAGGAGTCCGAAATTACCTATTGTACCTTTAACTGAGGCAAAGAGCTCAACAGGAGTGGGAAATCTTTCTACCTAGCTAACCATATGTAGCGTTTGCTCATTAGCGAGCTAGCTTCCTAGCACCAACATGGTCAAATGTATTATGTGTAAATACGCAGTCCTATGATGTTTTGAAGGGGACACAGTATTGGTTTATTTTATGTAATGGTGATTTAACTTACACGTAAATTGTTATTTTTCTGACGCGCCACCAAAAGCTAGCTATATGTCTGGACCCAATCCAGTGACCTGGAGGAGACCGTCGGTCACGGTGCGCAGTGACTACGCAAGACCGGGGTGCGCTCATGGCCTGGGCAGCGCAAACAATTAAAGTATGCTAACAAACTACCTAGCCAGCTGTCAGTGTAACATAGCAACACTTTTTAAATTATTATGGAAACATTGCATAAACAGTTCAATGTTTTGACAGCTTGGCTATGTAGTAACTTAGTTTAACTGTCGACGTTGGCCTTGCTTATTATTTAGTTTGGAAACAGTGCCTTTAACAGATGTTTTATATGTACAGATTCGTGTCACTTGAGTTTTTATTCACGTCGTGTCGCTAATATCACACGTTCACTGACTAGAAACTATGCTGTCAGTCCCAACTAGCGTTACCTAGTTAACAGTACCATAATAATAATCACTTCTATAGCTAGGTGACTAGTTTGCTTAACAGAATCAGCATTTATCCGCACCTAGCTAAACGTTAGTTGAGCGAAAGGTCGATTTTGTGGATCGTAACAGGTAGCTAGCTACAGACGGAATTTGTCTTTTTACCCGTCGATCAACACAAATATTTAGCGTCTGTTTTCCTCTTAACACAAACACCAGTGATGTTTTATTAGACAAAGTCAGTAATTTTTAATTGGATCTGTTTTCCTTCTGAAGAAGCTTTCGTGGCAGCCTTGCTTACTCGCTGCTTTAAGAGCGACTAAATTTAGCCTTGAAGAAGTGAAACCCAATTTACTGTGGGGGTAATACTAGTGACGCGTTTCAGGGCAAGTAAACACGCCAGTGAAAGTGTCGTGGCTGTCGGGTTTTTACATTCGTTTTCGTTGTAATTGTCTATAGGTTATACTGCATCTCATATGACATATAACTTTAAACCAATCGACTTGACTTTGCTCATTGTTTATCGTAATGTAATGCGTATGCACAGGTAGCTAGGCTATAGGCGATGTCACAGAAATTATTTCGAGGGGTTTGCGTGTTAGGGAGCACTGCTTTCACCAAAGCGGTCTAAAAACTGCCGAAGCCCTGAACTAGCAGTGTTCTATTGCGATCCATTTTGTCTTGACCCATGTACAATTGGGAAGGTTTTTTTTTAACACTGTAATTAAGTGAAGACCGGTCGTGAAAACTTTGCTGAAACACAAGTATTTACTGACTTTATTATTAATTTCAGTTTTTACACAACCTGATACACGAGAGCGCTGTATTAAATTGTATTAAACCTAAGCACTTGATATATGTGCCCAGTCTGCTACGTTTGAACTCCCGGCTGTGATGACCGAGGCGCTGTGATGACCGAGGCGCTGTGATGACCGAGACGCTGTGAGACCCGCGGGATGAGCCGGCGGACCCTGGCCTGCACGCCGAACAGGTAGGCCTGCGGACTGGAGCGGAGACGGGCGTGTGTCAGCCGCACATAAAGCAACACAGCCGGAAGTAAAATAGACTTGTGCAAATGGGAATGTTTGCTTGTGTAGATATGAATTATGGCTTGTGCAAATGGGAATGTTTGCTTGTGTAGATAGGAATTATGGCTTGTGCAAATGGGAATGTTTGCCTGTGTAGATAGGAATTATGGCTTGTGCAAATGAGAATTCTGTATAGAGGATGATAACTGTGTGTGGTGTATGCAGGATGCTGACTGTGTGTGTGTGTTTGTGTGGGCGTGCTGAATGCAGGATTCTAACTGTGTGTGTGTGTGTGTGTGTGTGTCTGTATGCCGGATTCTAGTAGTGTGTGTGCTGTTTGCAGGATGCTAACTGTGTGTGTATGTGTGTGTGGGCTCTATGCCAGATTCTAACAGTGTGTGTGTAGGATGCGAACAGTGTGTGTGTGTGTGTGTGTGTGTGTGTGTGTTTTCTGAGTGAAATGATTGTTGGTCTCTCTGTCCCTGTCTCCATATTTTCTCTCTTCTCTTTATCTGTCCCTCTCATTCGCTCTTATACACGCTCTTATACACGATCTTATACACTCTGATACGCTCTCTCATACACTCTTATACTCTCTCATACACTCTCATACTCTCTCATACACTCTCATACACTCTCATACACTCTCATACTATCTCATACACTCTCATACACTCTCATACACTCTCTCATACACTCTCATACACTCTCATACTCTCTCATACACTCTCATACACTCTCATACTCTCATACACTCTCATACACCCTCTCATACACTCTCTCATACACTCTCATACACTCTCTCATACACTCTCATACTCTCTCATACTCTCTCATACACTCTCTCATACACTCTCATACTCTCATACACTCTCATACTCTCATACGCTCTCATACACTCTCTCATACTCTCTCATACACTCTCATACTCTCATACACTCTCTCATACACTCTTATACTCTCTCATACACTCTCATACTCTCTCATACACTCTCATACTCTCTCATACGCTCTCATACACTCTCTCATACACTCATACACTCTCATACACTCTCATACTCTCTCATACACTCTTATACTCTCTCATACACTCTCATACTCTCTCATACACTCTCATACACTCTCATACTCTCTCATACTCTCATACTCTCATACACTCTCATACTCTCTCATACTCTCTCATTCACTCTCATACTCTCTCATACTCTCATACACTCTCATACTCTCTCTCATACACTCTCATACTCTCTCATACACTCTCATACTCTCTCATACACTCTTATACTCTCTCATACACTCTCATACACTCTCTCATACACTCTCATACACTCTCTCATACACTCATACACTCTCATACACTCTCATACACTCTCACACACTCTCATACACTCTTATACACTCTTATACTCTCTCATACACTCTCACACACTCTCATACTCTCTCATACACTCTTATAATCTCTCATACACTCTCATACACTCTCTCATACACTCATACTCTCTCATACACTCATACTCTGTCATACACTCTCATACACTCTCATACTCTCTCATACACTCTCATACACTCTCATACTCTCTCATACTCTCTCATACACTCTCATACACTCTCATACTCTCTCATACACTCTCATACACTCTCTCATACACTCATACACTCATACTCTCTCATACTCTCTCATACACTCTCATACACTCTCATACTCTGTCATACACTCTTATACACTCTCATACTCTCTCATACACTCTCATACACTCTCATACTCTCTCATACACTCTCATACACTCTCTCATACACTCTCATACTCTCTCATACACTCTCATACTCTCTCATACACTCTTATACTCTCTCATACACTCTCATACACTCTCTCATACACTCATACTCTCTCATACACTCTCATACACTCTCATACTCTCTCATACACTCATACTCTCTCATACACTCTCATACACTCTCACACACTCTCATACTCTCTTATACACTCTTATACTCTCTCATACACTCTCACACACTCTCATACTCTCTCATACACTCTTATACTCTCTCATACACTCTCATACACTCTCTCATACACTCATACTCTCTCATACACTCATACTCTGTCATACACTCTCATACACTCTCATACTCTCTCATACACTCTCATACACTCTCATACTCTCTCATACTCTCTCATACACTCTCATACACTCTCATACTCTGTCATACACTCTTATACACTCTCATACTCTCTCATACACTCTCATACTCTCTCATACACTCTCATACACTCTCTCATACACTCTCATACTCTCTCATACACTCTCATACTCTCTCATACACTCTTATACTCTCTCATACACTCTCATACACTCTCTCATACACTCATACTCTCTCATACACTCTCATACACTCTCATACTCTCTCATACACTCATACTCTCTCATACACTCTCATACACTCTCACACACTCTCATACTCTCTCATACACTCTTATACTCTCTCATACACTCTCATACACTCTCTCATACACTCATACACTCTCATACTCTCTCATACACTCTCATACACTCTCTCATACTCTCTCATACTCTCTCATACACTCTCACACACTCTCATACTCTCTCATACACTCTCATACACTCTCATACACTCTCATACACTCTCATACTCTCTCATACACTCATACTCTCATACACTCTCATACACTCTCATACTCTCTCATACACTCTCATACACTCTCATACTCTCTCATACTCTCTCATACACTCTCATACACTCTCATACTCTCTCATACACTCATACTCTCTCATACACTCTCATACTCTCTCATACACTCTCATACTCTCTCATACACTCTCATACTCTCTCATACACTCATACTCTCTCATACACTCTCATACTCTCTCATACACTCTCATACACTCTTATACTCTCTCATACACTCTCATACTCTCTCATACACTCTCATACTCTCTCATACACTCTCACACTCTCTCATACACTCTCATACTCTCTCATACACTCTCATACACTCTCATACACTCCTCATACACTCTCATACACTCTCATACTCTCTCATACACTCTCATACACTCTCTCATACACTCTCATACACTCTCATACTCTCTCATACACTCTCATACACTCTCTCATACACTCTCATACACTCTCATTACTCTCTCATACTCTCTCACACTCTCTCATACACTCTCACACTCTCTCATACACTCTCATACTCTCTCATACACTCTCATACACTCTCATACACTCTCATACACTCTCATACGCTCTCATACACTCTCTCA
The DNA here is from genome assembly GCF_963514075.1 of Conger conger. Classification (NCBI taxonomy): domain Eukaryota; kingdom Metazoa; phylum Chordata; class Actinopteri; order Anguilliformes; family Congridae; genus Conger; species Conger conger. Next base: position 37,780 of record NW_026890307.1, read on the forward strand.
TATGCTCTCATACACTCTCATGCACTCTCTCATACACTCTCATACACTCTCATACGCTCTCATACACTCTCTCATACACTCTCATACGCTCTCATACACTCTCTCATACGCTCCCTTTGTTCCATCTGACAGCAGGCCAGGTTTCCAGAGTCACCTGCCCAGGTGAGGGGTGGTGTGTACATGTTCAGAAAGCTAGCTGTGTGTGTGTGTGTGTGTGTGTTCTCTTGTGCTGTATTTGCAGTTTGGAAGTAGAGTGCAACCACTACATTTCTGTTTGTGTGTGTCCACTTCTTATGTTTACTACTCTCTCTCCACTGCATGCTCTCTCTCCCTCTCTCCCCTCTCTCTCTCCCTCTCCACTGCATGCTCCCTCTCTCCCTCTCCCTCTCCCTCTCCCTCTCCACTGCATGCTCTCTCTCTCCCTCTCTCCCTCTCATCCCTCTCCACTGCATGCTCGCTCTCTCTCTCCTCTCTCTCTCTCTCTCTCTCTCTCTCTCTCTCTCTCTCTCTCTCTCTTCTCTCTCTCTCTCTCTCTCTCTCTCCTCTCTCTCTCTCTCTCTATCCCTGTCCTATCCCTATCCTTCTCCCTCTCTCTCTCTCCACTGCATGCTCTCTCCTTCTCTCTCTCTCTCTCTCTCTCCCTCTCCTCTCCTCTCAAATTCAAATTCAAATTCAAATTGCTTTATTGGCATGACAAAATTTGCATTTGTATTGCCAAACCATGGCAAGGAACATGTTAAAACAGGTGAAAATAACACAGTAATATGATTATATATAAAAAAACAGGAAAATAATGAACAATAATAAATCTATATTTACATATATATACACACGTATACATGCACATGCATATTCATACACACGTACAGTGGGGCAAAAAAGTATTTAGTCAGCCACCAATTGTGCAAGTTCTCCCACTTAAAAAGATGAGAGGCCTGTAATTTTCATCATAGGTATACCTCAACTATGAGAGACAAAATGAGAAAAAAAAATCCAGAAAATCACATTGTCTGATTTTTAAAGAATTTATTTGCAAATTATGGTGGAAAATAAGTATTTGGTCAATAACAAAAGTTCATCTCAATACTTTGTTATATACCCTTTGTTGGCAATGACAGAGGTCAGACGTTTTCTGTAAGTCTTCACAAGGTTTTCACACACTGTTGCTGGTATTTTGGCCCATTCCTCCATGCAGATCTCCTCTAGAGCAGTGATGTTTTGGGGCTGTCGCTGGGCAACACGGACTTTCAAATCCCTCAAAGATTTTCTATGGGGTTGAGATCTGGAGAGTGGCTAGGCCACTCCAGGACCTTGAAATGCTTCTTACGAAGCCACTCCTTCGTTGCCCAGGCGGTGTGTTGGGATCATTGTCATGCTGAAAGATCCAGCCACGTTTCATCTTCAATGCCCTTGCTGATGGAAGGAGGTTTTCACTCAAAATCTCACGATACATGGCCCCATTTCCCCCCCACTTTCCTTTACACGGATCAGTCGTCCTGGTCCCTTTGCAGAAAAACAGCCCCAAAGCATGATGTTTCCACCCCCATGCTTCACAGTAGGTATGGTGTTCTTTGGATGCAACTCAGCATTCTTTCTCCTCCAAACACGACAAGTTGAGTTTTTACCAAAAAGTTCTATTTTGGTTTCATCTGACCATATGACATTCTCCCCAATCCTCTTCTGGATCATCCAAATGCTCTCTAGCAAACTTCAGACGGGCCTGGACATGTACTGGCTTAAGCAGAGGGACACGTCTGGCACTGCAGGATTTGAGTCCCTGGCGGCGTAGTGTGTTACTGATGGTAGCCTTTGTTACTTTGGTCCCAGCTCTCTGCAGGTCATTCACTAGGTCCCCCCGTGTGGTTCTGGGATTTTTGCTCACCGTTCTTGTGATCATTTTGACCCCACGGGGTGAGATCTTGCGTGGAGCCCCAGATCGAGGGAGATTATCAGTGGTCTTGTATGTCTTCCATTTTCTAATAATTGCTCCCACAGTTGATTTCTTCACACAAAGCTGCTTACCTATTGCAGATTCAGGCTTCCCAGCCTGGTGCAGGTCTACAATTTTGTTTCTGGTGTCCTTTGACAGCTCTTTGGTCTTGGCCATAGTGGAGTTTGGAGTGTGACTGTTTGAGGTTGTGGACAGGTGTCTTTATACTGATAACGAGTACAAACAGGTGCCATTAATACAGGTAACGAGTGGAGGACAGAGGAGCCCTCTTCAAGAAGAAGTTACAGGTCTGTGAGAGCCAGAAATCTTGCTTGTTTGTAGGTGACCAAATACTTATTTTACCGAGGAATTTACCAATTAATTCATTAAAAATCCTACAATGTGATTTCCTGGATTCTTTCCCCCCATTCTGTCTCTCATAGTTGAAGTGTACCTATGATGAAATTACAGGCCTCTCTCATCTTTTAAGTGGAGAACTTGCACAATTGGTGGCTGACTAAATACTTTTTTGCCCACTGTATATACACATATATACACACATACATATAATTATCTCCTTCTCCCTCTCCTCTCCCTCTCTCTCTCTCTCCACTGCATGCTCTCTCAATATCAAAAAAAATATTTTTCTCTAATATTATTGTATTTTTCACATTTTAGCAGGAAGTGCACCTCCGTTTCAACCTCACCTGTCATACAGTGACCACCTCTCTCTCTCTCTCCTCTCTCTCTCTCTCTCTCTCTCTCTCTCTCTCTCTCTCTCTCTCCCCCCCTCCCTCTCTCTCTCTCTACTGCATGCTCTCTCTCTCCCCCTCTCTGTCTCTCTTTCTCCACTGCATTCTCTCTCTCTCTCTCTCTCTCTCTCTCTCTCTCAAATTCAAATTCAAATTGCTTTATTGGCATGACAAAATTTGCATTTGTATTGCCAAAGCATGGCAAGGAACATGTTAAAACAGATGAGAATAACACAGTAATATGATTATTATATAAAAAAAATAATAATAATAATAAATTTAAAAAAAATTAAGGATAATAATTAACAATAATAAATCTATATATACATATATATACACACATATACATGCACATGCATATTCATACACACGTATATACACATATATATATATACATACATACATATAATTAGACACATCTTTCTAACATACTAATAACAAGCTAATCTAATAATAACAGTTTATATAACAGGTAAATTTAATATGTGTGTGTGTGTGTGTGTGTGTGTGTGT
>NW_026890308.1:0-5000 GCF_963514075.1 Conger conger
AAGCAGGGCTGGGTTAGACAGGGGCAGGGCTGGGTTAGTCAGGGCAGGGCTGGTTAGGTGGGGGCAGGGCTGGGTTAGGTGGGGCAGGGCTGGGTTAGGTGGGGGCAGGGCTGGGTTAGACAGGGGCAGGGCTGGGTTAGACAGGGGCAGGGCTGGGTTAGACAGGGGCAGGGCTGGGTTAGGTGGGGGCAGGGCTGGGTTAGATGGGGGGCAGGGCTGGGTTAGGTGGGGCAGGGCTGGGTTAGACAGAGGCAGGGCTGGGTTAGACAGGGCAGGGCTGGGTTAGACAGGGGCAGGGCTGGGTTAGGTGGGGGCAGGGCTGGGTTAGACAGGGGCAGGGCTGGGTTAGACAGGGGCAGGGCTGGGTTAGTCAGGGGCAGGGCTGGGTTAGGTGGGGGCAGGGCTGGGTTAGGTGGGGGCAGGGCTGGGTTAGGTGGGGGCAGGGCTGGGTTAGTCAGGGGCAGGGCTGGGTTAGGTGGGGGCAGGGCTGGGTTAGACAGAGGCAGGGCTGGGTTAGGTGGGGGCAGGGCTGGGTTAGTCAGGGGCAGGGCTGGGTTAGGTGGGGGCAGGGCTGGGTTAGACGGGGGCAGGGCTGGGGTTAGGTGGGGGCAGGGCTGGGTTAGGTGGGGGCAGGGCTGGGTTAGGTGGGGGCAGGGCTGGGTAGACAGGGCAGGGCTGGGTTAGACAGGGGCAGGGCTGGGTTAGGTGGGGGCAGGGCTGGGTTAGACAGGGGCAGGGCTGGGTTAGACAGGGGCAGGGCTGGGTTAGACGGGGGCAGGGCTGGGTTAGGTGGGGGCAGGGCTGGGTTAGGTGGGGGCAGGGCTGGGTTAGACAGGGGCAGGGCTGGGTTAGACGGGGGCAGGGCTGGGTTAGGTGGGGGCAGGGCTGGGTTAGACAGGGGCAGGGCTGGGTTAGACGGGGGCAGGGCTGGGTTAGACGGGGGCAGGGCTGGGTTAGACAGGGGCAGGGCTGGGTTAGGTGGGGCAGGGCTGGGTTAGACAGTGGCGGGGCTGGGTTAGACGGGGGCAGGGCTGGGTTAGACAGGGGCAGGGCTGGGTTAGACAGGGGCAGGGCTGGGTTAGACAGGGGCAGGGCTGGGTTAGGTGGAGGCAGGGCTGGGTTAGGTGGGGGCAGGGCTGGGTTAGACAGGGGCAGGGCTGGGTTAGGTGGGGGCAGGGCTGGGTTAGACAGTGGCGGGGCTGGGTTAGGTGGGGGCAGGGCTGGGTTAGACAGAGGCAGGGCTGGGTTAGACAGGGGCAGGGCTGGGTTAGGTGGGGGCAGGGCTGGGTTAGGTGGGGGCAGGGCTGGGTTAGACAGTGGCGGGGCTGGGTTAGGTGGGGGCAGGGCTGGGTTAGGTGGGGGCAGGGCTGGGTTAGACAGGGGCAGGGCTGGGTTAGACAGGGGCAGGGCTGGGTTAGACAGGGGCAGGGCTGGGTTAGACGGGGGCAGGGCTGGGTTAGACAGAGGCAGGGCTGGGTTAGAGAGGGGCAGGGCTGGGTTAGACAGGGGCAGGGCTGGGTTAGACAGAGGCAGGGCTGGGTTAGACAGGGGCAGGGCTGGGTTAGGTGGGGGCAGGGCTGGGTTAGGTGGGGGCAGGGCTGGGTTAGGTGGGGGCAGGGCTGGGTTAGACAGGGGCAGGGCTGGGTTAGGTGGGGGCAGGGCTGGGTTAGACAGTGGCGGGGCTGGGTTAGGTGGGGGCAGGGCTGGGTTAGTCAGGGGCAGGGCTGGGTTAGACAGGGGCGGGGCTGGGTTAGACAGGGGCAGGGCTGGGTTAGACAGGGGCAGGGCTGGGTTAGACAGTGGCGGGGCTGGGTTAGGTGGGGGCAGGGCTGGGTTAGTCAGGGGCAGGGCTGGGTTAGACAGGGGCAGGGCTGGGTTAGGTGGAGGCAGGGCTGGGTTAGACAGGGGCAGGGCTGGGTTAGGTGGGGGCAGGGCTGGGTTAGACAGGGGCGGGGCTGGGTTAGGTGGGGGCAGGGCTGGGTTAGACTAACTGAGCTCATATCTACACACACACATACACACACACTCACACACGCATATATTCACACACACCCACATATATACAAGCACACACACACACCCACATATATTCACACACATGCACACACGCACATATTCTCACACACACACATACACCTGCACATGTATACATGCACACACACACACACACACACACACACACACACATGAAACACTGTGCATTCCTCAGAAATCCCTGAACTGTAATCAGTTGTTTACCTTTTGGTGTGTATAATTTAAGAGCGCACTGCGTGGTGATCAGAGCAGTCACCTCCACGCTTCCTCTTCCTGGAGAGACGGAGGCCGTGGCCTTGTCATCACACCATCATTCCCATCGCCATGGTGATGAAGCCTGCATTATAAACAGGGAGAGGCTCTCTGCGAGGCACTTTGGACATCCAGTCGCAGATAAAACTTTGTAAACAGCAGAGAGAGCGTGTCGTGGACGAGTGGCTCGTTTTGATGGCGGTGATGTAGCTGGAGAGAGCGGCCGGTTGGTCGGTGTCTAATTGCTTGTTCCCCTTCCCCCAGGGCTTGAACCCGCAGTGCTACAGTCCAGCGCTCCCCCCTGCTGCTCTGCGGTCTTCTCTGGGGGGCGCTAGAGAGTGTGGTAATGAGGGAGCTGGGCTTTGTAACCTAGAGGTTGCATTGTACCCTTACAGGTGTGTATAATTGTTCTGGATAACAGTGTCAGTTAAATACCTGTTGTGTAGTGTAATGTAGTGCAGAATAGTCTGTGGTGATCTACTGTAGTGTAGGGTAATGTAGTTCAATGTAGTGTAGTGCAGGGTAGTGTAGTTTAATGTAGTGTAATGTATTGTAGTTTGATATGATGTAGTGTAGGTCAGGGTAATGTAGTTTAATGTAGTGTAATGTATTGTAGTCTGGTATGATCTAGTGTAGTGCAGGGTAATGTAGTTTAATGTAGTGTAGTGCGGGGTAATGTAGTTTAATGTAGTGTAATGTTACTGGGCTGTCTTGGTGATGAAGCAGGAAATAGTGATCAGTGTTTGCTGCAGCAGGCTGGCTCTCGCTGCCCCCCGTGTGACCCGGCATCTGCGGGCGATGGCGGCCGCTCAGGTCTCGTTTGTTATTGTCTTTCACTCACTAGTGAGTGAGTGAGTGAGTGAGTGAGAGTGAGAGTGTGAGTGTGAGTGTGAGTGTGAGTGTGAGTGTGAGTGTGAGTGTGAGTGTGAGTGTGAGTGTGAGTGTGAGTGAGTATTGGTCTGACTGGAGGTTCAGGGCCCTGGCAGGAGCAGTGTGGTGGACACAGGAATGTAAACACAGACGTGCTGCTGGCCGACTGCGCAAGGTTATTATGGTCTGTCTGTGGGTATTTATAGCGCCCTGCACTGGGCCTTCGTGTGACCCTGTGTCCAGCCACGCAGAACCTCAGCACTTACTGTTCTTTATTTATTTTTGATGATTTGTTTGGTGTCTGTGGTCCGGAGCCATCATGGCTGTTCTCATGCAGCTCAGCTGTGCCGGTGTCAGCCTCCTGTCGCCGTGGGAACGCTCCCTAATCCCCGCCCCCTCGCGCGCGGCTCTGTTAATCCCGCTCCCGCCTGGCCGTTAGCGCCAGTGCTAATGCTACGCCGCGCACCGCACGTCTCTATTCCCCTCCCCTCCCCCACACCCACATTCCTAATTCCACTGCCCCAGAGGTTTTTACACGGATCAGCTGAAATCCTGCCTCTGCCTGGTGAGTGTGAGTGTGAGTGTGAGTGTGAGTGTGAGTGTGAGTGTGAGTGTGAGTGTGAGTGTGAGTGTGAGTGTGTGAGTGTGAGTGTGAGTGTGAGTGTGAGTGTGAGTGTGTGAGTGTGAGTGTGAGTGTGAGTGTGAGTGTGAGTGTGAGTGTGAGTGTGAGTGTGAGTGTGTGAGTGTGAGTGTGTGAGTGTGAGTGTGTGAGTGTGAGTGTGAGTGTGTGAGTGTGAGTGTGTGAGTGTGAGTGTGAGTGTGAGTGTGAGTGTGAGTGTGAGTGTGAGTGTGTCTGTGTGTGAGTGTGTGTGTGTGTGTGGGTGGGTGGATTATTGCCCCTCCAGGGTGAGACATTGGGGCTTCTGGGTCGGGAGCTGAGGGGGGGGGGGTCTCTCTCATGGGACCACTACCACTCAACTTCACTTTTCATTTTCCTTCCTGTTACCATGGCCACCCCCCCCCAGCTGAAGGTCTAGTGTTACATTGCTGGGAATTCTCCAGATTGTGGGCGGGGCCTGTTTGCTGCTCCCAAGAAATTCTGAAAGTCTGATCTGAACCGCACGAGAACCACAGAACCGTCTGATATGAACCGCACCAGAACCAGAACTCCTGGTCAGTCACAGCTGTGGGATCTGTATCCGGTTCTGTCGAACCCCTCTCTGAATGGAGTGTTTGTTTTCCATCCTGCTTTCATCCCCAGCACTCCCGACTCACACGCTCACCCAGAAATACAATCCGGTGCAATCCGGTACAATCCGGTCACAACTATGAAACCTGCCAAGAAATTAACCTACTTTTTCTGCCTTTTTCTTTTCCCCTTTGTAACGGCCTGGTCGCGCTCCTTAGCCTTTCCTGCTCCTGCATGTGTGTGTTTCTACAGGCAGTGTGCAGTGTGTGTGTGTGTGTGTGTGTGTGTGTATCTACAGGCAGTGTGTGTGTGTGTGTGTGTGTGTGTGTGTATCTACAGGCAGTGTGTGTGTGTGTGTGTGTGTGTGTGTGTTTCTACAGGCAGTGTGCAGTGTGTGTGTGTGTGTGTGTGTGTGTGTTTCTACCGGCAGTGTGCAGTGTGTGTGTGTGTGTGTGTGTGTTTCTACAGGCAGTGTGTGTGTGTCTACAGGCAGTGTGCAGTGTGTGTGTGTGTGTGTGTGTGTGTATTTATACAGGCAGTGTGCAGTGTGCAGTGTGTGTGTGTGTGTGTGTGTGTATCTACAGGCAGTGTGCAGTGTGTGTGTGTGTGTGTGTGTGTTTCTACAGGCAGTGTGCAGTGTGTGTGTGTATCTACA
>NW_026890308.1:10000-12210 GCF_963514075.1 Conger conger
AGACATCGGCGAGGGTTCAAGGGTGGTCACATGATCGTTGGTCAGCATTGGGGGGAGGGAGGGGGGCGGTTGTAAGCGCGGGAGCAGAACGCACGCGGCAGGGGTCCTCATGCCTTTTCCATTTCCAGTCTCGGGGAGCGAATTTCACCGCCTTTGAAATAAATATGAGCTCGCGCTTTGCTTCGGGGGACAAGTGACACCTGAACGCACCGCGGCTGGACAAAAATTACTTTTTAAAGATGCCTTTCTCGCAGAGACACGGGGTTTGTTCAATAATAAAACATCCATTATTTCTCTGAACGGAAGGCAGCGGGGGTAGACACAGTTGACAAAGATTGTGTGCCCACTTTCCATGATGGGAGAAGATTACTTTCTTATTAGTTTTTATTTTTCATGAGAAGAATTTTTGTATTGTTTTGCGGAACATAATTATGTTTGTGGGTAGGGAGAATATCGAAGGCTGTAAAATAACGGTTTCCGTAATGCAGTTTCACAACTTTCCCAAGCCCCCAGCGCACTTGATGATTGAATGTGTGGTTTTCTGTGACCCACTTCTTATTAAAATTTAGCTTAACATATGTCCAAATATAGATTTTAGATATATTTTCAAAACGACTGCCACATGTCAAAGCAGCCTAGTGTTCCGTTTGACTGGTGAGAGTTTTAGTCGCAGCGCACAGCGCGCATTCCGCACATATCTCAAACTCCACTGTAACCCCTCTTTTCTGGAATGTTCCTTGTGAGATATTTGAGGGTATTAGCATTAGCGAGCCTGTTGTTGTATCTATTGGTGGTGTTCTTATTGTTGCTGTTGTGTGTGTGTGTGTGTGTGTGTGAGAGAGAGAGAGAGTGTGAGAGAGTGAGTGTGTGCGTGTGCGTGTGCGTGTGCGTGTGTGCGCGCGTGCGCGTGTGTGTGCGTGCGTGTGCGTGTGTGTGTGCGTGTGCGTGCGTGCGTGTGCATGTGTGTGCGTGCGCGTGTGTGTGCGCGTGCGTGTGCGTGTGCGTGCGTGTGTGCGTGTGCGTGTGCTTGTGTGCGTGCGTGCGTGTGTGCGTGTGTGCGCGTGTGTGTGTGCATGTGTGTGCGTGCGCGTGTGTGTGCGTGTGCGTGTGCGTGTGTGTGTGCGTGTGTGCGTGTGCTTGTGTGCGTGCGTGTGTGCGTGCGTGTGTGCGCGTGTGTGTGTGCGCGAGCGAGTGCGTGCGTACGCTCACTAGAATGACAGAAGGGGTCAGTGTCTGACATTTTTCAGATCAAACTGCTTTATGAGCCTGTGCCTCCATTAATAACCCCCCCCCCCCCCCCCCACCCCCTCATTTTATTGAAATATCACTGCATTATGATACGCTCATGCCACATTTGTAAGAAATTGTTTCACGCTTTGTTGGGACATTCCAGAACAGTAAAAGCTGAAAGTCCCACGACACTCCGGCCCACTAGGGGGCAGTGGAGGCCCAGATGAGGTTTGAGCTCGCAGCTCTTTGGGGGTCTCATGAGTCTGGAATGAGGGGGATGGGGTGAGTGATGTTTTGGGGAAGAGAGGTTGAGCGGTTGTCTGGTGTGATCTGGCCTGGAGTTCTCCAGGGGGAGGGGCACATTGTTCCAGTGTGCAGTGTGTTATGTCATGTGAAGCAGGGGGGGTGGGGGGTGATGGTGGGGTGACTGGCCCTTCAGGGATGTTCTTCCCAGATTTGGGAACCTGAGCCGGGAGGGGCAGGAATGCCGTGGGAAACCCCAGACCAGCCTGAAGAAGGGCTGCTTTGTGCTCAGGGGGGGTTTCAGGTTTTCTCGGGGGGGGGGGGGGGGGGGGGGGGTGTAATAGGAAACAGCCTGCAGAGGAGCGCTCTGAGGGGAGCCAGATGTGTAACCTGGCCCTGCTCCTGGCCCCACTCCTGGCCCCGCTCCTGCTCCTGGCCCCACTCCTGGCCCTGCTCCTGGCCCCGCTCCTGCTCCTGGCCCCGCTCCTGCTCCTGGCCCCGCTCCTGGCCCTGCTCCTGGCCCCCACTCCTGGCCCCACTCCTGGCCCCGCTCCTGGCCCTGCTCCTGGCCCCGCTCCTGCTCCTGGCCCCGCTCCTGCTTCTGGCCCCGCTCCTGGCCCCGCTCCTGGCCCCGCTCCTGGCCCCGCTCCTGCTCCCGCTCCTGGCCCCGCTCCTGGCCCCGCTCCTGGCCCCGCTCCTGCTCCTGGCCCCGCTCCTGGCCCCGCTCCTGGCCCCGC
>NW_026890309.1:7500-15000 GCF_963514075.1 Conger conger
TTTAGGAACTGTATGTCAGACCTACCACAGAGGGTGTGAATCGATGAGGAGTCCCACTTTTAGCTCTGCCTGAATTGCTGCGCACAGATAAATTCATAATTGATGGAGCAGCCTCTACAGGACAGAATAACATTTTCAAAAGCCCCACCTGAGACTTGAACCTCTCACCTCTGATTTTACAAGCCCAGTTACAGCACAGCGCCCCGTCACCCTGCCCCGAACTGAGCCCACCGTAAAATAACCGCTCAACGCCAGATTTACAGAACAAACACCAGATCTTCTCTCCCATCCCTCTCTCTCTCTCTCTCCCGTCTCTCTCTCTCTCTCCCTCTCTCTCTCCCGTCTCTCTCTCTCTCTCTCTCTCTCTCTCCCGTCTCTCTCTCTCTCTCTCCCATCTCTCTCTCTCTCCAGTCTCTCTCTCTCTCTCTCTCTCTCCCGTCTCTCTCTCTCTCTCTCTCTCCCGTCTCTCTCTCTCTCTCTCTCCCGTCTCTCTCTCTCTCTCCCTCCCTCTCTCTCTCTCTCCCTCTCTGCCGGAACGGGAGCCGGAGCCGGAGCGCAACTCCCACCCAAATCCGTCTCTCCCCTCCCACGCCTCCCGAAGACTATTAGAGAACCGACAGGAGATTTTCCGGGATTACACTGTTGTTGCGATTCCAGCGGCAGCAGGTTCATCGGAAGGTGGAATCGCGGGGCGAACGCTTTTGAGGCCGGTTGCTCGCTTTCTCGCTTCTGATACATCGTTTTTTTTATTTCCGGCCAGCGGAGCGCGGATACGCGCCGCGGCCTCTCCTGGCGCGGGCGGCGCTGACCTCGGGGTAATGGGATTACAGCGGAACCGGCAAGCCAGACCATCCGTCAGCAGGACGGCCAGGCCGACACCGCCCCGCTTCACGGCGGATGGCAGCGAGCTGCTGAGGAGGCGCTCCTCCGCCGGCCGCTGTTTTCTTAAACGGCACGTTACCGGCCCGCTCTCCCAGAGCTCGGCCCGATTTAGGGGGGCGAGGAGGCCGCCCCCGGGGCGCCGATTTACGTCCCAGGACCGCGACGGAACTCGGTCAGGGGTACGCGCTTCTGCAAACCCACCGAAACCCGCGCTCAACCGGCCGGCCCCTCCGTCAGCAGGGGCTCCGCAGACAGAGCTGTCTCAGGTGCAGAGTGTGTGAAGATGTCCCGGGTGAATTAGGAAATCACCAACATGCTAAAGATTACATCACTTTACAGGCATTTGGCCGATGCTCTTATCCAGAGCGACGTACAGTTGATTAGACTAAGCAGGAGACAATCCTCCCCTGGAGCAATGCAGGGTTAAGGGCCTTGCTCAAGGGCCCAAAGGCTGTGCGGATCTTATTGTGGGATCAGAACCACCGACCTTGTGCAGTCATGCACCTTAACTGCTACGCTACAGGCCACTCCAAAAACAAAAAACGTCCCCAAACTCCCCCGATCAGGAAGACTGAACACACATAAAATAAGGAAAAGAAGAATCACTTCAGCGATTTTGACGTATTAGACAAATGTCTCACATGTACATGAATGAACAGATGCCTCGTCAAAGTACAATAAACAAATGGCCCTTCAGTTTAAAAGAATAATGACGTGTTTGGATTTTTTTTCTTCTCACTTTCCGTTAAATTAAAATCCTTTCTACTGAACGGCAAATAACAAAATGAAGTGCGCTGAGGAGTGTTTTCAGAACTTATCTTTAATACGACAGACAATACATAAAGCCTCCAGGGCTTTAAAAATTGTCAGGTAAGTAATCCTGACTCCAAATGATTAGCCAAGGCGAGCTCCGCTAGTCACTCAAACACAGGTCATCCAGTATAGGTGTATTAAACAAAGCAAGGCTTCTCAAATTCTCAAGAGCCCAACAGCTGCACGGACCCTACTGTGGCTACACCGGGGCTTGAACCACCGACATTAGCCAGCAGGAAACCAGCAGGTGCCGTGGGATACTGCAGGTGACCGCTACATCCATATTATTCCATAACTGGTTTGCATGTTCTCCCCGTGTCTGCGTGGGTTTCCTCCGGGTACTCCGGTTTCCTCCCACAGTCCAAAGACATGCAGGTTAGGCTGATTGGAGAGTGAACATGCCAGGGAAGTCCCCCCCCCCCCACAAACACATACACACACGCACACATGTCACTGCGGCAACCCATTACCCATAATCCCCCTGGCTCCCTGGCGCTCAGGTGGACCATCATGCACTGCTACATCGCTCTACGTTCATTCAGACACAATGAACAGACACGTTCTTTTCTCTCATCACAGTCACTGTTTCCGCCATATGAACAGACTGTATACGCACTGGGGAAGACGTCACTCTGACGAGGAAACATAAAATGAATAAAAAGGTGGTGTGAATCATCTCAGCAACTGAGAATAACAACATTATTAGAAATGTTCCTTCTGGTCAGGGAGAGACGCTGAAATGGATTTTCCTTTGCCAGGTGTCGATACTTTAAAACATCAAATACGCCTGAAACATACCTCCAACCTGCCAAGTAATTAACAAAACATATTGGGGAATATGAATAAACTCTTGAATTGTGATCAAACTTCCCACCACTGATTCAACACTAAGGAAGAGAACACAACATCAAACGGAGCGGAAGAGATCAGAAGAGCATTCTTTCAACATTCTGAGTCGGTGTTCTAGAACTCCACCCGCAGTGACTGTGACATCAGCGTTAGAATGCTCAGTCGAGTACATTCCAGTCGCACACTGTACTTCCTGTTCGCGCACCTTTAAAAGGGTTAAACGCCTTTCAGTACGGTGTGAAACGGACGCCGCTGGCCTCCGGATCGCTCCGTGCCGGACTGTGACGCGCTCAGAGCCTTTCGGTGGCAGAGTCAGCGGGGCGGCGACGGGCGCAGGAGTGTAATTGGGGGCTTATAGCCGGCGGAGTGTGTGTGTGTGTGTGTGTGTGTGTGTGTGTGTTCGGCCCACGCGGGCGACGTCGCGGCGCTTGATGTCCGTGTCCGCTCCGGGCGTGCGATCCGCCGGCCCGGCCTGTCACGTCTCCGGTCCCGTTCCCACCTGTCTGCGGTCGCCACAGAAACGGAACCTTTAACCGCCACCGGCCACAGCACCGGCAGGGAAACGACATGCACTCAGTGGCCACTTTATTAGGCACTGAATAGACTTATCGGTCGTTGCTGCTGGAGCCCGTCCACGTGAACGTTCCACGTGTGGTGCGGTCGGAGATGCTCCTCTTCTGCGTCGTGCTATTGGAACGCGTCGTTGAGCTACTGGCGCCTTCCTGTCAGCCTGAGCCAGTCTCGCCGCGCTTCTCTTAACTCTCTCATTAACACTCTCATTTTTGGCACTCACTGGATGTCTCCTTGTTTTCACACCATTCTCTGTCAGCTCCAGAACTGCGGTTTGTGGAAATCCCAGGAGATCAGAGATACTCAAGGTACTTGAGATGCTCAAACCTCTCACTCCGAGCTCACTCCGAGTGCTACCGTTTCACCTTTCTTCTCCTAGAACCCCCAGAACCCCCTCCCTCTCCCTCCCTCCCCCCCCGGCGTGGGATCACAGGGGGGTGAGAGGGGGGGTTTTGGTGACGGGTGATCAGCATGATGCACCCATGTGATGCTGACAGGGGCAGGAGCTGCAGCTCATCAATTCAGGCTGGGGGGGGGGGGGGGGGGGGCGAGGTCGCCGTGGTGATGGTGCCATGGCCGTGTAAGCCATCCATCACACAGCTGGGGGGGGGGGGGGGGGGCGGGGGCTTTCTCTCCCTCTCACTCTCTCCCCCCACTCCCTTTCCCTGTCCCCCTACTCTCTCCCTTTCTCTCACTCTCTCCATCTCTCTCTTTCTCTCTCTCCCTCTCGTTCTTTCTCTCTCCCTCTCTCTCTCTCTCTTTCTCTCTGTCTCTATCTCCTTTCTCTTTCTCTCTCTCTACCAGTGGGGTTTGTTCGGGTCTGTTTTTATGCAATATTAGCTTCTTTGGGAAATAACCCGATAACGGTGTTTTAAAACTGAAATCTCTCTCTCTCTCTCTCTCTCTCTCTCTCCCGGTTTGGCGGTTTGGCGGAGTCATTGGAATTAACCGGCAGGCCTTTCGCCCGTAGCGGCTGGGCGGGTGAGATGAGGTGGAGGGGGGGGTGGGGACGGGGGGGGTCTGCGCTGATAAGGTCAGAGCGGCTCGTGGTTGCCGCGGGAAACAGAATTAGCTCCGTTATTTATGGGGCGATTGGCGAGGAGCTCGGTGGCAGAGAGAGAGGGAGAAACGCACAATCGGCCGAGACAGCCCGTCTCTCCGTGTGAATATTAATACCTCACTCACACTCTCACACACACAGGCTCACTCACGCAGAAACACAACCTCACACACACACACACACACCCATACACATCCACACACACTCTCACACACACACTCACACACACACATACCCATACACATCCACACACACTCTCACTCACACACACACTCACACACACACACACATACCCATACACATCCACACACACACACACACACACACACACACATACCCATACACACTCACACACACACACACACACACACAGGCTCACTCACGCAGAAACACACACTCACACACTCACACACTCACACACATACCCATACACATCCACACACACTCTCACTCACACACACACTCACACACACACACACCACACATACAGACTCACTCACGCAGAAACACACACTCACACACACACACACATACCCATACACATCCACACACACTCTCACTCACACACACACTCACACACACACACACACCACACATACAGACTCACTCACGCAGAAACACACACTCACACACACACATACCCATACACATCCACACACACACACACCACACATACAGACTCACTCACGCAGAAACACACACACACAGCACTCACACACACTCACACACACATCACTCACACACTCTCACACGCACTCACGCAGAAACACACACTCACACACACACATACCCATACACATCCACACACACACTCTCACACACTCACTCACACACTCTCGCACACACACACACACACACACAGACTCACTCACGCACAAACACACACACACACACACACTCACACTCACACATACACATCACACACACACTCACACACACACAGACTCACTCACGCACAAACACACACACACTCACACATACCCACACACATCCACACTCACTCACACACAGACTCACTCACGCACAAACACACACACACACACACACACTCACACATACCCAAACACATCCACACTCACTCACACACAGACTCACTCACGCACAAACACACACACACACACACACACTCACACATACCCACACACATCCACACTCACTCACACACTCACTCACACATCTCACACACTCACACACTCTCACACATCTCACACACATAAACACTCACTGACGCACAAACTGATGGGGAAGAAACCAGGCGTGTACGAGGGTACCGGGGTGGTTCAGGTCCGGCGTAGCCAGGATGAGATCAGTGCAGCTGTTGGCCCATTGGACAAGACCCTCCTGGAGCCACACATTGCTCCAGGAGGGATTGGCCCCTGCTAAGTCTAATCAACTGTAAGCGGCTTACTGAACAACTGTGATGTAAGTGTAAGGCGCACACGCAGTGACGCACAGGTGTCCTGTTGCTGTGTCTCCTGTAGGCTCCACAGCGGGGGGCAGACATCACAGGGAAGGGAGCGTTTTAAATGGAGGATGACAGCCAGGCGGCACCCAGCCCCCACAAACAGAGCAGAGCCGACGCTGCCGAGAAGAGCCACAAACGCAGATGAAACGGAAAATAAATTCAATTGTAGGTGGCAAAAAAAAAAAGACGAGTCAGCTCAAGTGACAGCCGCTTGAAATCCATCATTTGAATTCCCAAATACAGTTCAACTTGTCATTTTTTGGAAGTTTTGCTGTGCTTTTTATTTGTTTGTCGGTTCTTTATAGTGTGTGTGTGAGTGTGTGTGTGTGTCTTTGAGCGTTTGAGGTATATCACCTGCAGCGAGTCTGTGCTTTAAGTCTCTAAAACACGACTGTAGTCACTCCAAGTGAATCACTGCCGTTGCCAAGAGCTCGTATTGACTTCATTTTTTACCAATTATTCAGCCTCACTCACACACACACACACACACACACGTTACTCACACGCACACTCGCTCACACACACACACACACACACACACACACACACATTACTCACACGCACACTCGCTCACACACACACACACACACACACGTTACTCACGCGCACACTCGCTCACACACACACACACACACACACACATTACTCACACACACACGCACACACTCGCTCACACACACACACACACACACACACATTACTCACACGCACACACACATTACACACACACACACACACACACATTACTCACACACACACACACACATTACTCACACGACGGTCGCTCACACACACACACACACACACGTTACTCACACGCACGGTCGCTCACACACACACACACACACGTTACTCACACGCACACACACACACACATGTATACACGCATCCTTCACGCATACACACAGAAACACACACTCACACGCTCCCTCACACACACACGCACACACACACACACACACACACACACATGTATACACGCATCCTTCACGCACACACACAGAAACACACACTCACACGCTCCCTCACACACACACGCACACACACACACACACACATTACTCACACACACACGCACACTCGCTCACACACACACACACACGTTACTCACACGCACGGTCGCTCACACACACACACACACACACATTACTCACACACACACGCACACTCGCTCACACACACACACACACACATTACTCACACGCACGGTCGCTCACACACACACACACACACACACATGTATACACGCATCCTTCACGCACACACACAGAAACACACACTCACACGTTCCCTCACACACACATGCACACGCACACACACACACATTCACTCAGTCCTTCATCTTGTAAAGAGCTCTAAATCAGGTAAGGGGGAGTTCATTGATCAGTGACTGGGAGGTGTAAAAATAAACCACCTTAAGCCCCGGTTAAACGGAGCCGTGACGTTTTTAACGGTCCTGCTCCTGTGGCCGCGCACGAAGGCCCTGGGTCCTGGAATAGGGGGGGAGGCTCCAAACCCCCAACCCCCTCCATCACTTATTTTTACTGCCCTCATCAGCCGGGGCCCCTGCAGGCTCCAAACTTTACAGCCGCGATCAGCGTAGCCACAGCTAACCTACACCCACTAGGCTAGTGCTATAGCTTACCCACACCCGCTCGGCTAATGCTACAGCATAGTCACACCCACTAGGCTAGTGCTACTGTTTAGTCACACCCACTAGGCTAGTGCTATAGCTTAGCCTAGGCAAAAGAAACCTTCGATTCCCACATTTCTGTGTAAATAAACTCAGTTTTAACACCACTAATAAAGCCCAGAGGCCGGCAGCCATAAGTGGGTCAAACAGTCTCTGAAACGCAGGAGC
>NW_026890309.1:27500-50000 GCF_963514075.1 Conger conger
CACCGAATGGCCTTGCTGTTATCTACAAATCACAGCCACCCCCTGCTCTCCGGGCGGGGAAATATATCGGCTAAGTGCAGGGAACACAGCGGAAAACAAAACAAAATGCCCCCCCCCTACACTCCACCCCTCCCCAAAAAAGCGCCGTGCCTCCATTAAAGATTTAAGGTCCGATGGGTCCGTCACGGATGAATCTCATTGGTCGAGCGGTGGTGAGTATTTCAGGCTCAAAACGAGCTTTTGATGCGCCCCCCTCCCGCCCCCCTCCACCCCCCGGGGGCTCCAGAGGACCTTCAGTGACCTTCAGCGCGTGACCCGCCTCAACACTACTGATACTGCTACGATCCTCAACCACAGGGCCACACCAACACCACTGCTACTGCTACGATCCTCCACCACAGGGCCACACCAACACCACTGATACTGCTACGATCCTCCAGCACAGAGCCACACCAACACCACTGATACTGCTACGATCCTCCACCACAGGGCCACACCAACACCACTGATACTGCTACGATCCTCCACCACAGAGCCACACCGACACCACTGATACTGCTACGATCCTCCACCACAGAGCCACACCGACACCACTGATACTGCTACGATCCTCCACCACAGGGGCCACACCAACACCACTGATACTGCTACGATCCTCCACCACAGAGCCACACCAACACCACTGATACTGCTACGATCCTCCAGCACAGAGCCACACCAACACCACTGATACAATCCTCCAGCACAGGGCCACACCAACACCACTGATACTGCTACGATCCTCCACCACAGAGCCACACCGACACCACTGATACTGCTACGATCCTCCACCACAGGGCCACACCAACACCACTGATACTGCTACGATCCTCCACCACAGAGCCACACCAACACCACTGATACTGCTACGATCCTCCAGCACAGAGCCACACCAACACCACTGATACAATCCTCCAGCACAGGGCCACACCAACACCACTGATACTGCTACGATCCTCCACCACAGAGCCACACCGACACCACTGATACTGCTACGATCCTCCACCACAGAGCCACACCAACACCACTGATACTGCTACGATCCTCCAGCACAGAGCCACACCAACACCACTGATACTGCTACGATCCTCCACCACAGAGCCACACCAACACCACTGATACTGCTATGATCCTCCAGCACAGAGCCACACCAACACCACTGATACGATCCTCCACCACAGAGCCACGCCAGCACCACTGATACGATCCTCCACCACAGAGCCACACCAACACCACTGATACGATCCTCCACCACAGGGCCACACCAACACCACTGATACTGCTACGATCCTCCACCACAGGGCCACACCAACACCACTGATACTGCTACGATCCTCCAGCACAGAGCCACACCAACACCACTGATACTGCTACGATCCTCCACCACAGGGCCACACCAACACCACTGATACTGCTACGATCCTCAACCACAGAGCCACACCGACACCACTGATACTGCTACGATCCTCCACCACAGAGCCACACCAACACCACTGATACTGCTACGATCCTCCAGCACAGAGCCACACCAACACCACTGATACTGCTACGATCCTCCAGCACAGAGCCACACCAACACCACTGATACTGCTACGATCCTCCAGCACAGAGCCACACCAACACCACTGATACTGCTACGATCCTCCAGCACAGAGCCTCGTGAACACGCCTTCCCTCACACCGCTGCTACGATGGGCATCAACGCGTTTCACAATTACCCCGCGCGGTCGGGGACTCAGAAACGCGTCGCGCGACGTGGAGGCGGAGCGGCGGTCGGAAGCCGCGCGGTAATCGATCAGCGCGCGCCGGCGTGCGGAATGGATAAATAAACGAACGAATAAATGAGCCACACGCGCGGGACGGAGAGGAAGCGAGAACCGCCGGTCCCGAAACGTCCAATCTCCAGCGGCGCACGCCTGAGTGAGCGTGCGTCACTCCCGGGGGCACACGCGTGTTCCCGCGCTCCACGCCGCGCTCCACGCCTCGCTCCACGCCGCGCTCCACGCCTCGCTCCACGCCTCGCTCCACGCCTCGCTCCACGCCTCGCTCCACGCCGCGCTCTCCCCGCTTTCCACCCGCCCCGAATCGCACACAGGAGTCCTTCCACGGCACCAGAGTAACGGAGGACACGTGGTCTGCCCTGCCGGAAAAATACAAAAAAAACAGCCCAAGCTACGTATGTTTTCAAACGGCGGGTGGCGGGTCGTTTGAAGCTGGTCGTAGCTGGATTCTGCACCGGGGTAATCGCACACGTATGAGCACATATAAACGCTCACGGCGGCTGGTTGGTGTTAATTACGGACTTGAGTTGTTCGAATGGAAGTTTGAACCATCGTGTAAATGGAAGTTTGCACCAATTTGTAAAATGATGAAAAACAAGTAATTTCTACTGCTGCTTTCCAAAGTAATTATCAAAGGAAGTGTGTGAAATAAAAGCAACACGGTGATATTTTCTTATTTTTAAAAGTTCTTATTGAATTTCCGATCCTATGTGCAGGCTAACCAGCGACTAGCGTGCACATTCGGCAAAGCACTCCCGACAGAAAAACATTCGGTTCAAAGTCTAAACTACTAAATCAGAGCCGTTTTAACTCTGACAGCGTAGATGTGGTCCTGGCTGTACTTGCACAAACTCTGTTAAAGCTGATTGAACACAGAGAAGTTTAAACTGCTCCTGTTTTTATTTCCACCCGACAGCCCTCCCACTGAACGGCCATACACTGGGGGGAAAACGCCCGTCGTTTTACTCCTATAATTGACAAGTGAACTGGTCAATCCTGAAATGAGTAAGACTGTCTCACCTCATTGGCAGTAGTTTTGTACTTTTTGGGCGAATTTTAAGTCTAAAAATAAGACTAAATAAAACACTTGTTGAGACTGACTTATTATTAGTTGTTGTTTTTTTCAGTATATTCACTGCGATATTTACAGGCGTGCTGTAGCGAGGACACCGGTCTAATTTAAACGGGGCAACAAACAACAAATGTTCTTTAGCATTGTTCTGGAGGAGGATACCACATTGTCAGCCCAGCATTGAGCTGTCAATCACCTGTCAATCACAGTGAACAAAGCCTCTAATAGCAGCCTTGCAGGAAGTGGTGTACGGCACCCAGTCGTTTCAACTGTGTTCACTCGGTCAGTCTGCCCAGTCCTGTTGGTTTGAGATGGACCCCACATACCCCCCCTCGCATACTCTACAAGAGTATTGGGGGAATCGTTTGATGTTGGGTGGGGGTGGGGTGGGGGGGGATGTCCCACCCGGGATCTAAGTGACGAGGAATCACGAGGAATCATTACCGAAACCCTCCCTCCCGATGGTGTTTATCCACTTCATTAGTCAGGGGAGGAAAAAATATAACACAGAAGGGATTCTGGGAGGTGTAAGGGTTTTGACTCTTGTTCAGCATTTACCAGCAGTTAAGGGGCTTGACCAGGAAACCTAAAGTCCCCTACTATCAACAGCTCTGGATAGAAGCTTCAGCTAAACAACTGTAATGTAACACGCTCAGCATTCACTACCAACGGTGATGAGGCCTTCTCCCAGCACGGGGCCTATGCATACGCCTATGACAGGCGGCGTTACGGCCGAGTTTCCCAAAACCGACAAAAACGGACAAAAAAAAAAACATTAGCGGAAACGGCTGAACGCGTGACAGCCATGGCCTCTGTGAGAGACACGCAGCGGTCACTCCCGCTGTCCCGCGCGCTCCGCGGAGCATCCAATCCCGCGCCGTCCGCTGCACACCCTGCCGCGGTTTCCCGTGACGACCAGACGGCCGCGGCGGGTTGCCATGGAAAAGATATCTCCAGTCCTCCTGCACATGGACTCCAGTTTGTGTTGGGGAATGTCTGCCTAACACGCACACACACCACACACACACATACACACGTCCTACACCCCCCCCCCCCACACACACACACACACACACGTCTAGCATACACACACACCCCCATGCACACACAAACATACACACACACCCCCATGCAGACACACATATCCTACACGCACACACAGACACCACACACACACACACACACACCCCCACACTCACACACACCCCATGAACACACAAGCACACACATACCCCCCCCCACACACACACATGCCCATGCACACACACACATCCCCACGTACACACAACCATACACACACCCCCATGCAGACACATATCCTACACGCACACTCATACCCCACACACACACACACGCACACACACACACTCATACCCCACACACACACACACGCACACACACACACTCATACCCCACACACACACGCACGCACACACACACACACACACACACACTCATACCCCACACACACACACACACACACACATTCCACCCCCCAGCCTCCCATAGGCACTCACACACATTCAGTGGCACTGTCAGAAGGCCATGCCCTGCCTGCTACTCTGCGTAATCAGTGCGTGTTTTCAGCACAAAGCCGAATGAGCAGTTAGGAGCCAGCTAGCCGTGAAAGTTTGCAGCGTCTCGTCCCGGAAAAAAAGCCATTACCGCCTCACCCCGCAACCTTTACAGCGGCCTCTGAAACGGATAGCGCCGCTAATTCAGCTCCTAGCGCTCGCGCACCAGATTACCACCGCTCCCAGGCAGCCCACGACACGCCAGCAGAACTGGTTTCTTTTCTTTTTTTTTCTCCCTTTCATTCTGTTCCTCCGAGTCAATGAGGGCGTGCGGTCGCGCCCAGCTGGCCGGGAAGAAGAACGTGTGTCACCGGCATCCTTAAATATACAACAGGGGGATCAATTACCTTTCAGGGCTCGATCAATTCGCCGCGGCTGTCCGAGGGAACTGGCGGGACATTATCCCCACGGAAACCGAACACCAGCCCGGCCGCCCCACGTCTCCTGCACAGAGTCGGGGTGCCCCGCTGTGCACCTCCATCCGGGACCCCCCCCGGAGAGGGGCATTGTGGG
This sequence comes from Conger conger, assembly GCF_963514075.1. Classification (NCBI taxonomy): domain Eukaryota; kingdom Metazoa; phylum Chordata; class Actinopteri; order Anguilliformes; family Congridae; genus Conger; species Conger conger. The sequence goes on from NW_026890309.1 coordinate 32,480, forward strand.
ATAGCGGGTTGTTTTTTTTTAGGCCAAAAGGCCGGATGCGGCCTGAAGAGCAGGTCTGGAGAGGCCCTCGACTGGGAGCGTTACGAGCCGGCGGGCGGAGATCGGACAGGCGCGAGGGCCGCTTTTAACCGGGTGTCACAGAGGAGGGACGGCGATGGGCGGTCGGGGGGGGGGGGGGCGATAAGAAGATGGGAAAATGAAAGAAGATACGCGGCTCGTTCCAAACCAATCTCTTTCTCTCCCTCTTCGTCCGCTAGAAGACGGGGGAAATGGAGAAGACGTGAATCAGGCAATATCCCCGCTCCTTCAAACGTCTGTTTGAAGCCGCGTGGACGTGGCGGATGACAAGAGGTGGATCTACGGGTCGATCTTTTATATACGTCAGGGTTTTTCCAAAAAAAATACTTCCGCTGATGTTCCCTGGTTCAAAGGAAAGATTGGGAGTTCCCTAACTTCTACTTCTAGCCCCGAGAAGGAACATTTAAGGGGTTGGAATGTCCTTAAAGATGGCGGACCTCCGTCGATTTCTGGGTGAGGGGCAAGGAAAGGAGAAGAGGGGAAAAGTGAGCGATTGAAACGAGCCCCTGGAGTTTGCCTGCGAGCTCTGAATCCATTCGCCGCGACGCTGGAAGTGTTCTGCGCGCATGCGGCCCAGGAATTCGGAAACCGAGGGCCAACTGGGGCGACAGGTGGTTAGACAGCAGGCAGTCGGAGGGTTGCCGGTCCGATCCCCCGCCCTGGATGTGTCGAAGTGTCCCTGAGCAAGACACCTAACCCCCAATTGCTCCTGATGAGCTGGTTGGTGCCTCGTAATCCCCATTGGTGTGTGAGCGTGTGTGTGTGTGTGTGTGTGTGTTTGTGTGTGTGTGAATGCAATGCATCAATCGTACAGCGCGTTGGATGAAGGCGCTATATAAATGCAGGTGATTTACATTACATTTACTTCTTCATTACCTCAAAAAACAGGCTAGAGCGGCGTGACTCTGCGGGCCGCAGGGTACGCAGGTGTGTGCTCGAACCGTGCGCCACACCGCCCGATTTCACACGTTATTTTACCTGCTCGGTTCAAATGATCAGCTAATTAAAAAATCCGGTGGTGTCGCACTGCAGACACTGCGGCCCGCAGCACGTGGAGTTGAGCAGCGCTGGTCTCGATTGTCTTTATGACTGATGTTCAGGTTTGTTTGTTCTAACCCTGGGGTGTTTCTTCAAAGCTGGATCACGTGTACGACACAACAACAACAACGCAGGGAATACTCTTCCACATAACTATCAGCCACCTCTGTATTTCAATCAGACAAATCTTCATCAAGGGTAAGCCTCCTGCAGTAATTCACCAGAATAATGGAAACTTGTTTTTAGGTCAGCTGTCTGATGCGTGACATTAGGCAGTGTACAAAATGGCCTCGGTCGTTTAAATAACGTATATTCCAATTTTGGGCGAAACCCCTCAGCCGTGAGGACGGCGCGTGTCTGAGCAGATCTATAACACCCGTCAGTAACCGTTGTGCAATTTTACGCCGTTCTTCATCGATCTTCGTCACAGGCTCGGAGGAGAGCGGAGGAGAGCGGAGTCCGCGGCTCTGGCTGCCGCGTGAAATAACCGCGGCTTTAATGGAGTATAAATACTTCAGCACCGCGAGCTTGGACCTCGTTATTGAAGTGCGCGATCGCAGACGCGGTGACAGGGACCGTAATAACTGCGATTACACCGCAGAAAAAGCTGAAGGGTAGGGGGCGATCACAAAATGAGAGGGGGGGGGGGGAGAATGCTGGCTGGAGAGTGTGAATAAGTCTGAGCACGCTCCGTACTCGCAGGAGGCTGAACACACCTTTACAGAGGAGGCCATGCCTCTGAGGGCCTACACACATGCGCACAAAACAAGATGTATACACGTCTGTCTCACACACCTCACACACATATGCACGCTCCCTCTTTTTCTCCCTCACAAGCACAGATTCTCTCTCTCTCTCTCTCTTGCCCACACGCACGGGGAAACCACTTCACGGTGACTGAATGACTGATTGACTGACGGTCTGCCGTGCCATTTGCCACCGTTCACTTCGTATTCTTTCGCTCCCTTTCTTTCTTCAAGGGGCAATTTTCCAGGCTAGCGAATAATCATTTCTTCCCATTCAGTGTCTCCTTTCTTCACATGGTCGTGTCTCAGCCCGGCGCATCGTGTCAGAGAGCGCAGGGGAGTGTGCGAGAAAATGATTTCAGGGGTTCTCCTCCGCTCCCATCATCCCATCCATTCTACCCTCTGTCACCTGATGGAGTCGAGCAGGGGGGTCCACCGGTGCGCGTTACGGCACTGCACAATACACAGCTCAATCACGGAGCTGTCCTTTTGGCACCATTTTAGTGGGCGGACTTTAAAATTATGTCTTTAGATACGCATTAGCTACTCGCCGCCGGAGATGTAATATTGTAAAGCAAACACTGGGAAAAAGAACTTGAGTGTCACCGTGTACGCACTGGAAAAAAAAAAAAAAGAAAGAAAAAGTAAAGCTGTAACGTTATAGCTTGAATGGTATGGGCAGCGGGAAAAGAGGAAATGCATAATTCACAAGTCATTTCTGACTGCAGTCCATGTTCCATACATACCATCCATACACGATGAGTGTACAAACGCATGGCTAACATGACGCTCTCAGCTAATTTACCTTTTAACTGCACATTTCTACTGGTTGCTCGCATAATGTTGCCAACTTACAAGCTATACACAGAACATGTAATGTTAGCCTCCAAAGTATGGAAGGGGTTATTACGACGAGCATTGCAAGACGTCTTTCAATTCACTTTAAGTGAGGGGCAAGCGAATTAAATGGCATATAGCTGGCTACTAATGTGTTTCCAAGTGTATTTTATAAATAGTCAACGGTCCCGTCTCCAATTTCGTCTTCGATTTAGAGAGCTTCATGCGATGGATTCACGTTATTACGGATGCCCAGGGAAGCGAGTCGGAATGGATGTTATCAATTCAAAAACAATTCATGTCACCCAGTGCACTTCAATTCGGAGAATAGGACGAGGCGCGTAAGAAATAAAATGGCAACCTTAAGGATACAAATATATTTATCAAATGTAATTGAAACGCCATGGTCTCGTTTAGAAGGCTCCCAGAACTGCTTTTTGCAAACAACTCACCACTGAGTTCTTCATGGTCGACTTGACTGTAAAGCCTTCGGTTTGTTCCAGATGCTTGCCAGTAGGTGTACTGAGAGTTCTCGTATTTGCGCTCATGCTGCGCTCACGCTCATCAACACAAAATACAAAATAAACAAAATGTTATAGCCCTAACCTACACTTATCCTATGTGGCTAACGTTGGCTAGCATGGGTATTCACACCGCAACATTACAGCGCCTATGTTAGGTTGCTAAGGATATACTTTGAAGACGCGTTGTGGTTGCTATGCAGACAACGCATTAGACGTTTCGTTGCCATAGAGACAACCCACTTGCGTTACTTTGTTTACAGTCACGTAGGTTGCATTGTTGAGTACTTACGGACTTTACGGCCGTAAGATTTATCTCAGTAGATTTATCTGAGAAACGTGTTGACGTATGAACAAAGGTTATCCCACTCTAACGGTTGTGTAACTCACTAAAACGATCGTGATAAAACGTTACTGAAATAACAAAGACGAGCAAATTTGTTTGTAAAAGTAATATAAAATGTGCCTTTTTATGGATCCGGTTCGTAACATCAAATAAATAGATAATTGCACAGATGTTTGACAACTCTAGTGGACTGCATAATGAAATTAGCCGACATAAAATGCTTCCTAAAATCGAGGCCGGAGCCTGCTGTTTCATCTACATGTTCCTCCTATGCATTCAGACAGCCATGCGCTAAATGGAAGCAGGATGTGATAACCACTATATTTAAAAGTCCAGCTGCATATGCACAGAAAGCACATCATTATCTTTGAGCGATACGAAGAACCGGGTCTGTCAATACTGAAGGAAAAGGAGTTTCATCTCCAGGTCCACCAATCATGTCGCCAGAATTTCATCCTTCTATGAAAGAAGAAACTCAAAAGAGATGCAGGGGGCAGATATCTGCTGTTTGCGGTTATTATATCACACTTGCACGAATTGCTTTAGTCAAAGCGACTTACAAATGTGCAATTTGGAAAAAAAATAGTGGAAAATCCACCACTGCCATTAGAGATAAAGAAAATACAACAATAAAAATAAAAATAATAATAATGTGTGATATTATTTAATTACAGAAAAGCGTATCGTAACACAATGAGTTTAATGTATTCATGTAGTCATCTCATGCCCATTTTAATATATTCAATAATATACATATATTTAATATATAATATTATTTTAAACCTTCCAGTAATCAGTTTACACTGAATCACATATTAATTCATTAAAGCATTCACTCGTTTAAAATGCGCTGCCTATCCAGAATGACCAACAGGGTCAGGCCCTAGTGTGATATACTGTCATTGAATGTATGTGCTGGAACAACAAAGCAAAAAAAAAAAAAAAAGCTAATGCTCAATCAGTAAAGCGCAGTGGCTGAACCGCAAGGTGCCACGCAAGATTACAGCGGCAGGCTAATTATTGTAGCGCGCACTCAGTGCTTTCCGGCGCGAGCAACAAACGCCCATCACAGCGCCACGCGCAGAGAGTCTAATAACGAACTGCAGGGAGGCCATTATTTCATATCGCGGTGTTCGCACGGGGCGAAATGGCGTAACGTGCCGGCGACGTCGCCTCGCATCGCTCTAATGTTCCCGCTCCCGGCGAGAGGAGACCGTCATATCACACTTCATTTTCTCTCACTGTCTGTTTTCGCCCCTTCACGTTGCTCCATGATGCCGCTGTAATCACACTTCATTTGGCCAGCCTTCCTTCCTGTTCCTGAAAAAAATGTTATTGTTGTAAATGTTTGTCACTGCAGCCATACCCTATAGGTGCATAAAACTGTACCCTGAGCCAGCCATACGTAACTCATTTGAACCTTTTTGTTTGTAAAAGGTAGCCCGCGTATTAGGTCCCAAATAGGACATTATTGTACTTTCATGGTTCGTTTGGGAAATAAAGAACCTTAAAGAACAAAAATGTACCTTCAATTTTTTGAGAGTGTAATGAAAGCAAAACATGACAGCCGTGTGATTACGGCCGAAATGCCAAAATACGACTCAAAGGCTGCCAGTTCCTCTGGCCCCGTGTCCCCAATCCCGTCCAGCTGCGAGGGACACAGCTCAGGAGACTAATAAGTTCCAAAAAAAAAAAAGTCTTAAGTCTAATAAATACCTAATAAAGTGCTCACAGAGTGTGGGGGCAGGCTGTGTTTTCGGCGCGGGCAGGAGCGACGCGTTACACACCGCCGCTCCGTGCGGACCGGGCGAATGCTAAAATGGAGTCTCTAATGATTCCCGATGTCCGGCCTCCGCCCGGCTCCTCTGGGCCGCTCCGCGGTGTCAGCGCTGAATCATTCCGATTTAGGGACGTGGCACTTTTAATCTCCCGCGGCCCCTTTGCCTCTGGGACTTTCCCTGACACAGAGCTGCTGTTATTAATCTTCGGAGCGCAGGCAATCTCTCTAAAAGCCCCTATTTGTATTTTATTGCTCCATTGAGAGTGGTGGGGGTTGGGGGTTGGGGGTTGGGGGCTGGGAGCTGTAAACCAGGAAAACAAGGAGCGGAGTTATGCTCCTGTCACTGGTGTGCAGTCAGCCTGCTCCGTCTTCTCCGGAGCCAAGCCCAGGCAACGACCTCGGAGAGAGCCAGAGCCCCAAACCACACGCCCCGAAACCACACACCCCCACACCCCCAAACCACACACCCCCACACCCCCAAACCACACCCCCCAAACCACACACCCCTAAACCACACCCACACACCCAAACCACACACCCCTAAACCACACAACCCCACACCCCTAAACCACACACCCCCACACCACACACCCCTAATCCACACACCCCCACACCCTAAACCACACGCCCCTAAACCACACAACCCCACACCCCCAAACCACACGCCCCTAAACCACACTCCCCCACACCCCTAATCCACACACCCCCACACCACACACACACACACCCTCCAAACCACACACCCCTAAACCACACCCACACACCCAAACCACACACCCCTAAACCACACACCCACACCCCCAAACCACACCCCTCCAAACCACACCCACACACCCCCAAACCACACCCTCCAAACCACACACCCCCAAACCACACCCTCCAAACCACTCACCCCTAAACCACACCCACACACCCAAACCACACACCCCTAAACCACACCAACACACCCCCAAACCACACACCCCCAAACCCCACACACCCCTAATCCACACAGTCCCTCCTTTCCGGAGGGAACAGGCGCGGTATCAGCGTCAAAACGGCGAGTGTCGGTGAACGCTGCATCTTTTCATCTTTCTTCTCCCTCTTTTCCGTTTAAGTGAATAAACATTTACGGGTTCAAAGCGTCTGTCTGCTCACTGCCCGTTTGTTGTTACCTCGGACAATTCTTCTTTTTTTTCCAAGGACGTTTTTGTGCTTGAACACAGGGCCCAGATTTCCATTTTTTCTCCACTAATGAAGTGCTGAGCTTTGGATTCAGATTCTATTGGAAGAAAATACGGACATGTATGCATACATACTGAACGAGCATGCAGTAAATACATATATACATACATATACCCATACAAACACACACATACAGTACATACGCACACACACGCACATGCTTTCATGCACACACACACACGCCAACATTCACACACACACACACACACGTATGCACAAATACACACCGATAAACACATTTATACACACAACTCATATTCACACATGCACACACACGTTTGCACAAATAACACACACACTCACACACCCATATACACACACAGGTATGCACAAACAATACACACATACAGACACACTAACACACGCGCACACACAGACACACACACCCACACTCACGCGCACACACAGACAGACACACACACACACACACACTCTCTCACACCCACACGCACACACACAGAAGAAAGGAAACTGTAAGGAGTGGTGAATAATTGATAGCCCGGCTCAGAGACATCCAGGCATTTCTATTCTCCGTCAGTCTCTGACACACTGCTTTCCCCCCCTTCCTGGTGGCAGCTGCTGACATCATTAAAACAGAGCAGGGCCTGGTAAAAAAGAGAAATAAACAGCTTAGCGGGAATCTCTGCGATTTACCGCCAGAGACCAAAGAACATGTATCTTCACACAGGCAAAGTCCCAAAAGCCCAGAGCTCAGAAAACTCTTTAGGTGGGCCTGAGGAGCAGAGACCGACCTCCAGGCCTGAGACAGACCGGCAGGGGAAGTGTGAGGGCCTGAGCTCGCTGTGTGTGTGTGTGTGTGTGTGATAGTGAGTGTGTGTGTGTGTGTGTGATAGTGAGTGTGTGTGTGATAGTGAGTGTGTGTGATAGTGAGTGTGTGTGTGTGATAGTGAGTGTGTGTGTGTGATAGTGAGTGTGTGTGTGTGTGTGATAGTGAGTGTGTGTGTGTGATAGTGAGTGTGTGTGTGATAGTGAGTGTGTGTGTGTGATAGTGTGTGTGTGTGTGTGATAGTGAGTGTGTGTGTGTGATAGTGAGTGTGTGTGTGTGTGTGTGTGATAGTGAGTGTGTGTGTTGTTTGTGTATGTGTATGCGGGAGTGTGTGTGTGTTTTTTGTGTGTGTGTGCAGGAGTGTGAGTTTGTATGTGTGTGAGTGTGTGTGTGTATATTAGTGTGTGTGAGTGTGTGTGTTAGTGTTTGTGTGTGTGTGCGTGAGTGTGTGTGTGTATATTAGTGTGTGTGAGTGTGTGTGTTAGTGTTTGTGTGTGATAGTGAGTGTGTGTGTGTGTGATAGTGAGTGTGTGTGTGTGTGTGATAGTGAGTGCGTGTGTGTTAGTGAGTGTGTGTGATAGTGAGTGTGTGTGTGTGTGATAGTGTGTGTGTGTGAGTGTGTGTGTGTGATAGTGTGTGTGTGTGATAGTGAGTGTGTGTGTGTGATAGTGAGTGTGTGTGTGTGTGATAGTGAGTGTGTGTGTGCGGGAGTGTGTGTGTGTGAAGGAGTGTAAGTTTGGTTGTATGTGTGTATATTAGTGTGTGTGTGTGTGTTAGTGTTTGTGTGTGTGTATATTAGTGTGTGTTAGTGTTTGTGTGTGTGTGTGTGTGAGTGTGCAGGAGTGTGAGTTTGTTTGTATGTGTGTCAGTGTGTTAGTGTTTGTGTGTGTGTGTGTATATTAGTGTGTGTGTGTTAGTGTTTGTGTGAGTGTGTGTATATTAGTGTGTGTGTGTGTGAGTGTGTTAGTGTTTGTGTGTGTGTGTTTGTGTGTGTGTGTACAGATTGAACTGTGATGTGCCCCTTACAGAAGGACAGGTGTTACATCCATAAACATTTATTGGGCCTCTTAATTAAACACAATGGAGAGGCACACAGTGCTGTTAGAGGTACATAAAAGCAGTAAGATTTATTTTGCCTGCATTGACATGTGAGAGGACGTGTGTGTGTGTGTGTGAAAGAGAGGGAGAGAGCAGGAGAGAGTCTGTGTGTGTGTGTGTGCGAGAGCAGGAGAGTGTGTGTGTGCGCATGAGAGAGAGAATGTGTGTGTGTGTGTGTGGGTGAGAAAGAAAGTGTGTGTGTGGTTGCAGTTAATAAGTGAGAGGCAGACTGAACGCTTGTTTAATTTGTAGCCACGTGTCGTTCTCTTCGGTCCATATCGCCACACACAGATACTCTGCTCCGCGGGCTGAATACTGAACATCTCTTCCGCTGAATCCTAAACCGAGGTGGTTAAGAGAAGAAAGATGGAAATGTCAACTATCAGCCCCCATTCCGCTTTAGCCCGGCCGTACGAGAGGCCGGGAAGGGCCATGACGCAGGTCTACGGCTCCTCTCTGGACGGTGAAGACACTATGCATGATGGGTGAACAACTGCAAGAAATACGTAGCTTTTTCTCCTCCGTGTTAACATTGCATTACATTACGTTTATGGCATTTGACAGTTGATCAGACTAAGCAGGAGACAATCCTCCCCTGGAGCAATGCAGGGTTAAGGGCCTTGCTCAAGGGCCCCAACGGCTGTGGGGATCTTATTGTGGCTACACCGGGATTAGAACCGCCGACCTTGCGTGTCCCAGTCATGTACTACGCAACAGGACAGCCCAGACGCTATAATTGCCCCAAATAGACCTTTTGTTCCGTGCCTAACAATCTTGGCTGCCCAGTTGTGCAAACCCAACGAGGACTTAAAAAATACGGAGTAACAGCTCATGAAAGAAACTTTTGCATGGAGACCCATTGTAAAATATCTAAACATGGAGAGATTTAGCCTCTAGGATGTACACTCAGTGAGCCCTTCATTATGTATTTATTAGACTTATTAAGTCTTCTGCTGCTGTAGCCTCTCCACTTAGAGGTGTTTGATTACTTGCATTACTGTCTCCTTCCAGCTTTGACCAATCTGGCCCTTCTCCTCTGACCTCTCATTTACAGTGCTTTTCTGCCTGCAAGAGTTGGGTATCCGGTGACTGTAAAGAACCTGCGATATTCCTACGGCTAGCTCTCTCCCATTGCATGGCGGCAACTGTAAATTAGTCATGTGTAGCTGATTTAATATGGACATCACACGTAACTCTCCCAACTGTGTGTCTCTGTGTGTGTTGTTTGTGTGTGAGAGTGTGTGTGTGTGTGTGTACTCTAAATCAGTCATGTGTAACTGATTTAATATGGACATCACAAGCAGCTCTCCCAACTGTGTGTGTGTTGTTTGTGTGTGAGAGTGTGTGTGTGTGTGTACTCTAAATCAGTCATGTGTAACTGATTTAATATGGACATCACAAGCAGCTCTCCCAACTGTGTGTGTGTGTGTGTGTGTTGTTTGTGTGTGAGTGTGTGTACTGTATATCAGTCATGTGTAACTGATTTAATATGGACATCACAAGCAGCTCTCCAACCTGTGTGTGTGACAGGAATACAGACATGAGGAGCAGCTATGACTGATTCTGGTTTGAATCAACACACGAAGAGGAGGAGAATGCATACTCAGGGGTTTGTGTGTGTGTGTTTGTGTGTTTTTGTGTGTGTGTGAGAGAGAGCATGTGAGCATGTGTGTGTGTGAGAGAGTGTGTGAGTGTGTGTTTGTGAGTGTTTCTGTGTGTGTGTGAGAGAGGGTGCGAGCATGTGTAGGTGTGGCAGAGTGTGAGTGTGTGTTTGTCAGTGTGTGTGTTTGTGTGCGTATCTGTTGCAGGAGGGTGTTGGTTGCATACTTTCTTTGGTGACCGGCCAGCTCTCCTTGCTGGTTCTCATTTTATTCTGTTACATTCCAGACAGTCGGGATCATAAAATGGCAGCACGGGGGTTGAAGGTCACCACGCTGACGCACAGGAGCCTGGGAGAAAGGCACGGCGTGTTTGAGGAAGCTGGGCTGATTGCCACTGATCGCCGCTCTCAGGGAGAAACGATCCGGCCGTGAAGCTCGGGAACCAGGCTCTGAAACACCTCGACACGGAGCTGGAGAACCAGGCTCTGAAACACCTCGACACGGAGCTGGAGAACCAGGCTCTGAAACACCTCGACAGGGAGCTGGAGAACCAGGCTCTGAAACACCTCGACAGGGAGCTGGAGAACCAGGCTCTGAAACACCTCGACAGGGAGCTGGAGAACCAGGCTCTGAAACACCTCGACAGGGAGCTGGAGAACCAGGCTCTGAAACACCTCGACAGGGAGCTGGAGAACCAGGCTCTGAAACACCTCGACAGGGAGCTGGAGAACCAGGCTCTGAAACACCTCGACAGGGAGCTGGAGAACCAGGCTCTGAAACACCTCGACAGGGAGCTGGAGAACCAGGCTCTGAAACACCTCGACAGGGAGCTGGAGAACCAGGCTCTGAAACACCTCGACAGGGAGCTCGGGAACCAGGCTCTGAAACACCTCGACAGGGAGCTCGGGAATCAGGCTCTGAAACACCTCGACAGGGAGCTCGGGAACCAGGCTCTGAAACACCTCAGCGTATCGATCTGCAGCCCCTGTCATTTAGGTCCCTGTTTCAATATATCTTTTTCTTGGGAGTGGGGTTGGGGGTGGGGGTGGCATATTGTTTTGGGTTTTTGGGATTTTTTTCTGTTTTCCTTCGGAGAAGCAGATAATATCCCCAACTGGTCCGTGACAGTGTTTCTTCCTTCTGTATTTCTAAGATGATTACTTCAAGATGTTTTCCATCAATACTCTATTAAAGAAAACATATTTCTTCTTTGCCTTAGTGGTGGGGGTTGGGTTGAGGGGCGGGAGGGGTGGGGGGGTGAGTCGGTGGTGTTGGGGGCTGTCTTGCAAGGTGCCGTCTATTTTGACTTATTTTTCATTTCTGCATTATTCAAACATTCTCAAGTTTTAAAAAAGATAAACCCAATTCACCAGGTTTTTTTTTTAGCGGCTTTGCCCATTTCAGAACTCCACTGGAGCACACCGGCTGAGGATGATCTCTCTGCTTACGAAGCAGGCCTTTAATTTAAATCTCTCCAATCGATGGGAAGAGTCGCCTTTGCATGAATATTGTCTTTTTGCCTTCTTTCAGCGACTCACTCCCTCCCCCTTTTCTCAGAGAGACGAGAGCAGCGCGTGGGTCGTCTCAGGATCTCTGCTGCCGTCGGTTCCCCCAGCTCTGTGTGACTCCGTGACCTCTGTGCGACCCCTCCGTGACCCCACCATGACCCCTCTGTGGCTGTGGGGGTCACGGGGAGTTCAGGGGGTCTTTTCCTCTGTGACGCAGAGGCACGCGGGCGGCAGCTTGTGAAAACTCGCACACCGAGCGCTCAGGGAGACAACACCTCTGCCTCAGTCTGTCCAGGGGAGCAGAACACACACACACACACACACACTGATACATACACACACATATACACATACACACACACACATACACACACTGATACATACACACACACACACACATCTACACATATACACACTGATACACACACACACACATACACACACTGATACAAACACACACACACACACATACACACACTGATACACACATATACACACTGATACATACACACACACACACACACACACACAGACACACACACATACACACAGATACATACACACACACACACACATACACACAGATACATACACACACACACACACATACACACATATACACACAGATACATACACACACACACATCTACACACACACTGATACACACACAAACATAGACACAAACACATATACACACACTGATACACACACATATACACACTGATACACACACATACAGACACACACATATACACACTGATACACACACATACAGACACACACATATACACACACACATATACACACTGATACACACACATACAGACACACACATATACACACTGATACACACACACATCTACACACACACACACATACACACAAACATACAGACACACACATACACTCAAACATACAGACACACACTGATACACGCACAAATTTACACACACATACATACAGACACACACACTGATACACACACACACACACACACACACAAATATACACATATACACTGATACACACACATACACACTGCTGTAGCCTATTCAGTCAGAGGTTTGACCAGTCTGGCTCTTCTTCGTTGACCTTTCACCTCAACAAGTATACACAGAAATATACATACACATACATACAGACACACACACACTGATACACACATTACATACAAATACACACACACACTGAAATTAATACACATGCACACACACATAAGCACAAACACACACACACACGCTCCTCCAGTGTTAAAGACGGTCTGCTGTGTAAACGTGATGTCGTCCCACCTGAGCAGATATGACAGATCCTCTCTCTCTCCCGAGTCAGGGGTGAACGGAGCGGAGCACAGCCGTCAGAGAGACTGACAACAGGGGCGCGCTAAAATCAACGCTCCCACCCGCCTCCGCTCCCTGTCCCACACATCTGCCCCCCCCCCCCAGGCCCCCGCGCCCCTGTCCCAGATCGGACCCGGCACCTGCCTGTTATTAATCGCCCCGGTAACGGGTCGGAACCGGTTTGAGACCACGCTGCCGTTGGCGGGAACAGATGGCGGTTGAGCAGAAATATTAATAACACCTCCTGCCCCCCCCCCCACCTCCCCACGCATTCCACCAGCTGAACAGGTGAATGGCTCTGTTACATTAGGATCAAAGCACGTACACTGATTGGACATGTTTTGAGTTCTAACAACTACTAACCATTCAGTCATTCAATCAATCAATCCGTCAGGCTCTCCTTGCTGGTTATCATTTTAGTCTGTTACATTCCGGACAGTCGGGATCATAAAAGATCAATCAGTTCCGAGATCAATCAAGCACAGAAAAAGTATTTTAATCAAAAACAATGACATATTTGACCCAGGTCTGGTGTGTGTGTGCGTGTTTGCTTTTATACTCTCTTGGGTGTTTTCGTTCAGGGCCCACAAAGGCAGTCGGTAAATAGCGGTTGGCGATTAGCGGTTGCCGACGGCGACTGACAGGTAATTTAAACGTGCGCTCTCCCCTCGGACGATCGACAAGAGCGATCGCGGCGGGGCCGGGAGGTTAAGAGTTCACATCCCGGCAGGGGCATTTCCTTATCTCCCGCGGCAACGGCGGACACGGCTGATCGACCGAGACAGCGGCCCGCCAATCAAAGAGCTAATGTCCCATCATCCTCTCTGTTCCCCTTCAGCAAAACTCCCGCGGACGTGCCTCGGGGGATTGCCGCGACCGCCCCTCTCGCCCTGGCGTTCATTAGCATGTAGCGCCGCGCGCTACCTCACCGTAGCGCTCGGAAATAGCTCAGAAATAACCGCACTAAAGGCTGCTAATAAGCCTTTTCCCTTCCAATAATCTCTCATTTACCTGACAGGGATGGAAAGTAGATCTGCGTTCTGAAGCATTACCGTGTGAACCTATTCCCAGAGGAGGCAGAATGCTGATTTACATTTTTCTTTGAATTTCTACGACTACCCTCGTACTCCAGACTTAGCATTTTTTCTTCTTTTTTTTTTCCTATTCTTTGTTTTCTTAACAAGAGATGAAATTAGTATAAGGCAAACTGAAAAATGGCAAGCAAAAATATTTTTGCAGATTTAAGGTGCCAAACACTCTTAGGATAACATGGAAATTAAAAAAAGTAACACCCTGTCAAAATAGTTTCCATGCTAATTTGCACATAACTTGAACAAAGAAAAGATAACATAAACAGAATATGAAAACGCGCACAGTCCAGCATTTTTTCTCCAATGTGCCAAATGTGCGTTATGTGTGCCAAGGGCAATTGTCCTCACTCCTGGTCCTGGAGAGCCGCAGGGTGTGCTGGGGTCCTCACTCCTGGTCCTGGAGAGCCGCAGGGTGTGCTGTGTCCTCACTCCTGGTCCTGGAGAGCCGCAGGGTGTGCTGGGGTCCTCACTCCTGGTGCTGGAGAGCCGCAGGGTGTGCTGGGGTCCTCACTCCTTATCCTGGAGAGCCGCAGGGTGTGCTGGGGTCCTCACTCCTGGTGCTGGAGAGCCGCAGGGTGTGCTGGGGTCCTCACTCCTGGTCCTGGAGAGCCGCAGGGTGTGCTGTGGTCCCTCGCTCCTGGTCCTGGAGAGCCGCAGGGTGTGCTGGGGTCCTCACTCCTGGTGCTGGAGAGCCGCAGGGTGTGCTGGGGGTCCTCACTCCTCTATCCTGGAGAGCCGCAGGGCTGTGCTGGGGTCCTCACTCCTGGTGCTGGAGAGCCGCAGGGTGTGCTGTGGTCCTCGCTCCTGGTCCTGGAGAGCTGCAGGGTGTGCTTGGGGTCCTCACTCCTGGTCCTGGAGAGCTGCAGGGTGTGGCTGGTCTTTGTTTTTACCTTAAAATCACCGACAGATTCAGACCCGAGGAAACAGGTGAGGTGAGTTAATTGTGTAACTAACTGTTTTCATTGATAAATTTAGTGCTGAGTAACAACGAAAGCCAGCACACCCTGCGGCTCTCCAGGACCAGGAGTGAGGACCACAGCACACCCTGCGGCTCTCCAGGATAAGCTGGTAGCTGCCAGCTGCTTCAAAACATAGTTTTAGCTGCACAAAACATGTTGAGCTGGGAGCTGGTCTGAACTGGTCAACCAGCTACCAGCTGTGTCAGAACTTAGCTTGAGCTGTTCTTTCCAGCAAGGTGGGATTGTGGGATTTTGACTAACACAGAACAGTTACCACTATGCAGGACTTTCATTCTCAGTGGGATTATTTTTTTTGCCACCTTGGGTACAGATGATGCATTTGCTTTCACAGACTACAGGCAGGAAGTGTGTGTTGCCCTGGAGACCAGAGAGCCATAGAGGAGGCAGCGAGATGAGCCATGGCAACCAAATGCTCAGAATGCAATTTCAGCTTTTAGATTCATCATTACTTTTATCTGCTCAACACAAACTGCTTCAGGAGGGCCCTCTCTATGAATGCCTGCACGCCATTATGTGGTGTGTGTGTTGTGTGTGTGCGTGTGCTCGTGCGCCTGTAAGTGTGTGTGTGCATGTGAGAGTGTGTCTGAATGTGTTTGTGTCTCTGAGTGTATTTGTATGTGGGTGTGCGTCACAGAGTATATGTGCCTGTGCATGTGTGTGCACTTGTGCGTTTATGTATATATGCCAGTGCATGTGAATGATGTGAGCAGGTGTGTCTGAGTGTATTTATGTGTGTGTCTGACTGTGTTTGTGTGTGACAGAGTATGTGTGCCTGTGCATGTGTGTATTTATGTGTGTCTCTGAGTGTTTATGTGTGTGTGTGCATGTGAGTGTATTTATGTGTCTCTGAGTGTGTTTGTGTGTGTATGAGTGTGTGTGTGCGTTTGTGTGTGTGTGTCTCTGAGTGTTTATGTGTGTGTGTGCATGTGTCTGTGTGTGTGTGTTTGTGTGTATATTTATGTGTCTCTGAGTGTGTGTGCGTGTGTGTGTTTGTGTGTGTGAGTGTGTGTGTGAGTGTGTGTTTGTGGTGTGAGTGTGAGTGTGTGTGTGAGTGTGTGTGTGTGTGTGTGTGCACAGAACACAAAAAGAGCACCAGCAGGCGTCCCCCCCCCCCCCCCACCCCGGCAGAAGACCCCGGCACCAGGCGCACTCTCGGGGGCGGGGGGTCACGGCCAATCTTCCCGATTATGCAAATGCGGCTCTGTAGTCCATCCCGCCCGCGGGGGGCAGACAGAACTACAAACGGCCTCCATTTTAATTGAGGGTGTAAACATACGGTGCCGTCGCGCCTCCGTGCGCTTTCTCAACGGCTGGCTTCCCGCCGCCGACGGCTCCGCTCCTCTCCCGTTTAAAAAGGGGGGTTTTTTTTTCTCCGTCTCCGTGCTTCACGCCCCGCGCGATTTCCTTTTTTCACCAGAGGCCGAGCCGAAGCCGTTCGTTACTGCGATTCTCACGCTTGCGTCTCGTTCTTTTCCCGATATTCTCGCCGTCGCTTTTGGAAGCGCGCGTACGTAGCCGCGCGGGCGAAGGCGTGCAGCAGGGTAACCCTCTTTTTGAGTTCCCCGCAAATTCACCCTCGGGGGCCCCCCCCCCCCGCACCCAAAACTCCCGCATCGCCTATTTTTGGAGGTTTCTGCCCCAATCCATCTCAGGGACAGGACAGATAAGCAAAAATCTGCGGTGAAAAAAAATTGAATCGCCGACTTGGAATTCAGAGGTTCTATCTGCGTTGCTAGTAGTAGTAGTTTTGAGATATTGAGCTTCAAAGCTTTCACATCGTAACGCAGCAAAACTGAGATGCAGGGCAGCTCTTCAGATCAAAATGACAGACACCCTGAGAGTATGTACAATATCAGATCAAATCAGATTGCCGTCTAAGCAACATACTGTATTTATGACATTCTCGAAAATGTCAGTTATAATTCGTATAATCCCCCGTGTCCAATAAATATGCCACTGAAAACATCCCCCCCCCCCCCCCCCCCCCCCCCCCGTCATTTCTGCTTGTAATGGGCATGTAACTTACCTCCAACTGGAGCAGAGTAGCTCTGAAAGGGTGCCACGAAGCTTTGACTTTGAATGTAATGCTTGAATGAGAAATCACTTAGGCGCTCTCCTGTGTGAAACGTATCCGCCTATTGGCTTAGCGAGGTGCTTTGATTCTGCACGACACCAATTTCACATGCTGTATGAGAAATGAATAAAGGATTCAAGAAAAATATTATAGGTAGATTCAGTGCACGAGGATGTGCCTTTGGATAAAGGCGTTATATAAATGCCAACCATTTACCATGTGTAGTTTCTGCTGCAAGTTTTATGTCTTCTCCAGTGGCATGGCCAAATTACTAAACACTACATTTCCCACAATGCCACACTTAAAGGAAAAATAAGTTGTGTGCAATATTTGTATGCACTTAGTGGTGTTTGGTTGTCTGGAATCTATATCAAATAGATGCTTATGATAGGTTAAGTTCTAAATCAAACCCAAATCATCAACATCCTATAGACATAATTTTTCAGGAAGCATTTGAGCAGTTAGACGTCCCAA
>NW_026890309.1:52500-56546 GCF_963514075.1 Conger conger
TTGTTCAACTCTCCACAGAATGAAAAACAGAATGAACCATCGGAGATGAAAGTCTACTATTGCCCTATTTACACACCACTCTCGGGAGAACATTCACAGTCCGTAGGTTGTAAAATTCCCACGCGGGGGGCTTAACATTTAATTCTGTATGGGAAGTTATAATACATAAATAAATACAACAAATAGAAAAATAGAATATATGGTGGCCCACATGTAGGGGGGAACGGTATCACAGAGAGAGAGAGGATGTGGTGTGTGTTTGAAGGCTGTAGAGGCTCACACAGAGGAGAGAGGATGTGGTGTGTGTTTGAAGGCTACAGAGGCTCACACACAGAGAGGATGTGGTGTGTGTTTGAAGGCTACAGAGGCTCACACAGAGAGAGAGGATGTGGTGTGTGTTTGAAGACTATAGAGGCTAACACAGAGAGGATGTGATATGTGTTTGAAGACTATAGAGGCTCACACACAGAGAGCGGGGATGTGGTGTGTGTTTGAAGGCTACAGAGGCTCACACAGAGAGCGGGGGGAACTGTAGTTGACAGGGAGAGAGAATGTGGTGTGTGTTTGAGGGCTGCAGAGGCTCTCACAGAGCAGTCCTGGTGTCAATAACAGAGCCCTTAAGTGAGACAAAGCACATTTTCCGGCCTCTCTGAAATGTCATTATCTTCTTGGCTCGCACAGAAAGGACATACTGTCACACAGGTGGGACGAATCAGCCTTTGTTCACAGAGGAGAGAGATGGATAGAGAGGGGGGAGAGAGGGATAGAGAGAGAGGGGGATAGAGGTGGGATGGGTGGAGAGAGGGAGAGAGAGGGAGGGTGGGAGAAGGAGAGAGGAAGAGAGGGAGAGAGAGAGAAAGAGGGAGGTAGAGAGAAAGAGTGAGGGGTGTGAGAGATAGGAAGGGGAGGGTGGGAGAGAAAGAGGGAGGTAGAGAGAAAGAGAGAGGGGAAGGAGAGAGGCTCATAGAAAAAGAGGCAAGAACAATAAGTGATACGGAGAAACAGAGAAAATTAGAATTAGGCGAATGGAATGTCTTCGCACCATTCAAACGTCAGTTCGAAGGCACGTCAGTTTCTTCCAACTGACAAAGTAGATGGGGAGAGGACAGACAGACTTCTCTCTCCGCAACTCAGCGATTTATTCAAACGCTGATTTGTTGATCGACTGATAGCTTGATTGACTGATGGATTTTTTTTGGACATAGGGTTAGTCGCCCTTAGACAAGACAAGGACAGGATAAGGTCACGTCTTATTCCCTCTGTTGTTCTCCTTGTACTGATTGATCGATCGACTGATTGATTAACAGACAAAGAAACTCACTCTGGACCAGCAGCAGCCAGTGGCTGTTTGCACTCAGACTGTACAATAGTACAAGATGGCACCACAGCATTAAGACTGCGCAGGGGGTCGTTGGTTAATACCACAGTTCATTTGCCGCTTTTTACTCCAATAATGTCCACGTTTACCACGTTTTACCATGTCTGACGGTGCTGGAGGCATGGCCCATTTTACACATAATTCTTCTCATAATCGCTTCTCATCAGATACAATAGGACATGGTAATTGCTCTCGTGAAAGGACAGGGGATTGTACTTACCGATCTGTCTGGCTAACACAATCAGCTCCATCTCCTGTAAAGATCTCTTTTCACTTGGGTTGAGATAGGGTCTCGTTCTAATCCCTTATTATTCCTCTCTTTTTTCCGTTTCTTTCCTCCTTTTCTTGACCCTATAGCTCCACCCATCGGTAGAGGCTAGGAAAAGATGAAAGAACAAGAAGTAAAGATGAAAATCGGGGAAAGAGAGAGAGAGGGGGGAGAGAGATACGTTCAAACTCTCTCTTACACGTCAGGCTTTCTGAAATAAATACTCGAACGATGCGTTCATGCTTTCTTGCTCAAAGGAAAAATTGGGAGTTCCATAACTTCTACTTCTAGCTCCGAGAAGGAACATATAAGGGGCTGGAATGTCCTTAAAGATGGTGGACTTCGGTGAATTTCCAGAGAAAAGATCCACCAGGCTATCCCCGCCTGGTTACTCCGTCCCCAATTTCTCAGGGCCTCGGAGTCAGGCCGAGTGAGCCTGAGGTATCGCCCTGTCACCGCGTGTCTCTGAGGGAGGTTAATTTCCTCGACTGATTAATTAGGACTAGTCTCGGTAAATCCGCCGCTAACGTGAGTTCCTAGAATTCCGCACACTAATTTGGAGAAGCGGCGTTTCAGGCCCATTGTGACCGCGTTTAAAGGAAAATCGACGGATCGATGGACGCTGTGAGCTCGCAGCTACTGTTCTGCAGCCATCCGAATAGCAGTCGCAGTCCAGTTCGTCCAGTGAATCTGGCTCGGCTTTTTTAGTTGACCTTCCTGGCACAATGAAAATTTTAATGAATAATATTGAACATTTTCCCTGACGTTAACATGCCCATACAATTGCATTATAGATGAGATAAAAATGTTTCCTAATGAAGATGTGGGGATTTTTAAAATATGCTTTAAATTAGCGTAATTTTTAGCCTATTTAGAGCGGTTTCCATTTTAAGAGGAATCGCAATTAAGTACTTAACTGATGCTGATTACCACCGGCCGAGCCGCCGATTCTTATGAATTGTCTAATTTGTGTAGGAGTTTCCTCTGTGATGTACTCTTAAAATTTTAATTAGCCACTGTAATGGGATTATCTATCTTGAAAGGCTCCGGAATATGGTGGTCTATTAAAACGCGGCTCTTTCCTTAAAGGGCTTTATATTTCACTTTCACCAATAAGGTTCCTGCCGATGACTCCTACATGCCCACACAGTCAAAGACGGCCAACACAAGAACCAACCTGGCTTGCTTTATTCACGTCTTTTTGTCTTTTTCTGCAAGCGGGATTAATCCGGTGTAGACACGTTATCAGAGACTTCACCACCGTACACGTGTCAGGTCCATCTGTTTGAGGTTGTTTTGACCCCATTCAGTGTTTGACAGCTCTTGAAAACCAGTGAACGTTTTCTTTTTCATCTTGATGCTGTATGATTGTTCTAATTTCATGGGATGAAACAGTAAACATTAAATAAACATAATGCTGTTTATTTAATGTCCTGTGTAAACTTTGCAAGCAAATATGTAACCCAATCTATCATATCAACAGCCAATTTCACAAATCATTCAATGTTTACATAAAAATGTGGCTGTCCATCACTGACCAGCATTGACCAATCAGATGACATCTAAAGAAATCTCTCACTCAAAAAAAAGATCTGAAAAGGCAGCCATTTTTAAACTCAGTTAGCTTGACACCTGGGTTGTGTGTGATACAGTTTAGTTTGCCGACAATGGAGTACAAACATATGTTGAGGATGAGAGTAGTTAAGTAGTGAAACCTTCCCCTTTTTATAAATGTAGCGTACTTAAAATCCCTGCATGATATGCTTATTTTGGGGGTTTTTGCTGAGTGTATTCAGGTCCATACTTTTAAGGAAGTAAAGCATACTTCTTAGGAGGAGCTGCCATAAATCAGAAGAGTCGGGGACCTTTCACAACAAGGGTAGTAAGGGATGTCTCATGATGTCTCACAACACTTACTCAGTACCATTAGAAAACAGTTTCGAGGATTTTTTTTTTTGCAATACTGCCCATCACATACAAAAGAGTGCAATAAACAGTATGCTTAGTGGACAGTGCAATATTTTGACGACGCAGTAGTTGGGAGGCTGATTCAGACATGGCACTGGGTGAAGCACAGAACGTTTACTAAAGCATAGCCTTGACGCGTCCTGGAAACGCCTTTTAAAAGGCGCGCACACATCGGCGATCTCGTTCCGGTTTAATATCCGAAACGGCCGCAAAACGTTCGCAGTGACCCAGTTCCTAACCTCGCCCCCAGAGCCCAAATCCCCCCTCCGCCCTCCCATGGCCAGCTCTCTGTGTTAACGTTTAAGCGTCTGATCATTACGGAAAAACATACGGCACGCCACACGGGGAAATCGTTCGACTCGAGCTTTAAAGTAGCTTTTTTTACCAAAAAATTTGTAATAGCAATAGTTCAAACTTGCATCAGCATGGAAC
>NW_026890310.1:0-48000 GCF_963514075.1 Conger conger
TGCCATAGTAATCATGGACAGAACACAGTACATCCAAGAAGCACACAGACAATTAAACAACACTACACACTATAAAAAATTAATTCGACCCATATATCTAGACACAGCACAAGAAATATATGACATTATACAGACACTATTAGAAAACAATTACATCACAAAAAAACAAAGTTTTTACCTAAGGGGGGAGGAAAATCCTAGACCAAGGGTTTTTTACCTCCTCCCCAAAATACACAAACAGCCTCAGTCCTGGAGTGTACCATATGAGATCCCGGCAGGGAGACCTATTGTTTCAGACTGCAACAGCGAATCCTACAGGATCGCAGAATACATAGACCATTTCCTCACTCCACTGTCAACTAAACACAACAGTTACATAAAAGACACATACGACTTCATACGCATAGTTAAAAACACTAAAATAACACAGGACACCATTTTATTCACAATTGACATAGATAGTCTCTACACAAACATAAACACTGCAGCAGGGCTAACAGCTGTAAAACTCTGGATGGAGAAATACCCGGACGACAGCCGCCCGGATACATCTCTCCTACAACTGTTAGAAATCAACCTGACAAAAAATGATTTTGAATTCAACAAAGAATTCTTTTTACAAATCAGCGGCACAGCGATGGGTAAGAAATTTGCACCGGCCTACGCTAACATTTACATGGCACACTGGGAGGAGACTGTTTTTCAAAAATGCCCCAAATTACCCACCAATTATTTTAGATACTTAGATGACATATGGGGAACATGGACACACAGTTTAGAGGACTTCAAACACTTTATACAAATCCTCAACACACACCATAGAATGATAACAGTTAAATACATCACGCATAACCAACAAATAGATTTCTTGGACACTACCACATACAAGGGACCCTCTTTTTCCCAAACACACACTCTAGACACTAAAGTTTTCTTTAAAGAGACTGACACACACACACTTTTACATAAAAACAGTCTCCACCCTAAACACACTTTCAAGGGCCTGATCAAATCACAATTGCTCAGGTTCAACAGGATTTGCACACAGGTAATAGATTTTGAAGAGGCTACCCAGACCCTCTTCAATGCATTAAAACCAAGGGGGTATTCCAGATCTTTCCTTAGACAGGTCCGGAAAACTTTCTTGACCACCAGACAACAAGACACGCGCAAAATCATTCCGCTAATCACCACCTACTCAGCATTTAGCCTAGCTGCAAACAGAAAAATTAAATTAAATCTAACCCGCACTCTACAGAACACAAACATTATCCAGGACTATAAAATTATCTCAGCATATAAAAGAAATAAAAATCTTAAAGATCATCTGGTAAGCAGCAAACTACCAGAAATTAATACTTTACCGACACAGGGCCCAATATTTTACAAACAAGCCACTACAGTCAGAAACACCACTACCAACACAACCTACATAATAAAACAAACACTAAATAAAAACACTAAAAACTGCATATATGCCATTAAGTGCAAACAATGTGGTATAATATATGTAGGAGAAACAGGGAACACAATTAAATGTAGACTAGCACAACATATATACAACATTAGAAATCACAGAGAGACAGACACACACCTGGTGGCTCATTTCCTTCACCATGGACTTGAGGCACTAGAAATATCGGGCCTTCAAATGAACAATAATTGGACACCGGAGGAGAGACGCAGGTTTGAGAAACACTGGATTCTCAAACTTAGCACTCTATTTCCAAGAGGACTAAATCAACGCACATAGAGCACCGACACAAGAGGGACCAAATTCTTCCTACTTAAAGGCTTCAGTACCCTGAATGGCCAGTGCAAACTTTTATTTCCCAAGAGGCCCTAATATGGGACAACTTGGGAAATAAAGATTTCTTACTTACCTAACTAGCCAGAGCCTTCAGTAACTGCTGATAGCTGGGACAGAATTACACTAAAGACTACCCATCTTGTTAATACCACTCTGAATAGGCTCATCCGAGCCAGAGAGAGGTCTTTAAAATAACAAAAGAATTACCCACTAGAAGAAACAAAAGACTAAATTACAGGAGGAATATAGCCATTCAGGCCAAACTACTGGAATGCTAGGGCCATTTAATAGAACCATCTTTAAAATAGGTCTTTAAAATAACAAAAGAATCACCCATCACAGGAAACAAAAGGTTAACTACTGGCAGGAAACAGCCATTTTTGACAAAAATTCCAGAGAGCTAGGGCTATTAAGGACACAAAGGGGACACATCCACCAATGAGGACCCCACAAACCAGTGGCCTCAAACAGGTCCTCTCTGTGACCTGATAAACAGAACCACAATCCTCTCACACTCACACCTGAAGAAGCCTAAGACAAGGCGAAACGTTGTGTCGACATATGCTTTGGAAGACAGCAGAGGAACACATCCTACTCGGAGGAACTCTCCCGCTGCTGATCCCGAAAGAGCAAAACAAACCTGAACATTTTCACGGACGAGACACCAGGAGGAATCCTGCAGCAACACGGTACAGACTGCACTACCTTGTGGTGGAAACCTAACGGTGTCAACTAAACCACAAGGTAACAGTCTTGGTAAGTATAGACTGCTTTGATAAGCGTCAACCTCGTGTTGACAGCACGCTATCAAACAGTCGAAACCTGCACCGCCGCTTGCACAACATTTTTAATGATAAAAAATTACTAAAAAAACACTAAAAATCTGTAAAATTTGAAAAATATTTGACAATTCTAGAAAATAAAAACAGTTTAAACCACAAAAAAATAGTCTTGCGTTATTCTCAAAATTAGAAAATTAAAAACACCTAAAAACACACCACCTTACCCACACCAAAACACCATGACGGCTTTCACTGAGGCCACTAGGACCCTCTTCCGAGTCATCCAGACAACGCATCACCTGCAGAACACTGCAGTGTCTGGAGCCGGGACAGCACCACCCACCAGTTTATTTAAAAAGATGCAGGAACTGGCCACCCTGGTGAGACCGGCCTCCCCGACAGAGGACACCATGTTGTTACTGACGGGGAATGCCCGGAACTGGCTCCACACATGCATGCAGATCTTGGAGGAACACTATCTCAAGATCCTGGAACAACTCACCAAAAAGTTGGAGAGAATTCAGCTCAACAACTGGCCAGAGGCGTTCCAGGTGGCGGCCAGGTGGGCCAAAAAGAAGTTTGGCCGAAGACTACACCCGACCACCCTGGACATCGCCCAGGAAACAGTGGCCCCAATTTGGAGAACTGTAAGACGCACAACTCCAGTCTCCACCAGCAACAGATTCACTGCTCTAGTGAATCCTCCACCACCCCCACCCACAGCGGATAGAATCACCCACACTACGCCCCGGAACCAGGACCAGTACCAGAGGGAGTGGCCGACACTGCGGCAGACATGCACCCCCAGGATCAGCGCTCCTAAACCCCACCGAGCACCAGCACAGAACCGGAGAAGGACCCGTGGAACCCCAGAAAACCACAGGGACTGGACTCCGGAACCACTACCACAAAGGCCCCAAAAACCCAGACACAGACGGGACCATGACCACTCTGGCCCCACCGCTAACCCCCACTCAGCTCCTAATTCTAACCGCACCCCTACCCCTATCCCTGACCCCAACCCCCACCCTAACCCCAACCCTGACCCCAACCCCCACCCCCACCCTAACCCTAACCCTAACCCCAACCCTGACCCCAACCCCCACCCCCACCCTAACCCTAACCCTAACCCTACCCCTATCCCTGACCCCAACCCCCACCCCCACCCCCACCCTAACCCTAACCCTGACCCCCACCCCCACCCTGACCCCAACCCCAACCCCCACCCTAACCCTAACCCTACCCCTGAGCCCAACCCCCACCCCCACCCTAACCCTAACCCCACTCCCACTCCGACCCCTGACCTGAACCCTGCACCCACTCCCACCCCCCCACCCCACGCCACTGGAGTCGGAGTAGTGGAGGAAATCTTCTACCCGACCAGACACCCCCGAACAACCCGGAAGGTCCAGGAATGGACCATCAGAACCAGCAAACCGAATATAATCCTAGGGGACTCCAACCTCTCCAGGATCCAGTCCCACTCCAGGGGAGACCTCCAAATTGACAGCTACCCCGGAGCAACATTTTATCATATCGCAGGACTCCTGGAGAAAACCCAAGTGAATCCCAGAGTACAGAGAGTCATCCTGTCCACTGGGATTAACAACAAGGACCAGCACCCTAAAAAAACAGCAATAAAACAGCTGCAGACCATGCTGAGGATGACGAAAAACACCTTCCCGGCAGCAGAAATTTGGATCCCGTTAATTAATTATTCCCAAAACCTGGAACCCCGCCAGAAATCCAATTTGGAGGAGATCAATAATCACATCCTCCGAAACATGCCACATGTTCCCAAGCTTCCGGAGGAGGACTTCCGCACTACACGGGACGACATCCACTGGACAGAGAGAACAGCTGGCAAGATGTTGGAACACTGGCTAAAACATTTAAACTGAGAATCCCCACAAACCCAAACACAAACAGGGAGGGGAATAAGAACATTATACTGCTGGCACAAAACTTTTCACCCACACCAAATCAAATCAGTTTACTGGACAAAGGCCTATCATTCGTACCGACGGCAAACATTAGAAAAAAACAAAAAGAAACCCTCAGAGGAGAAGCTCAGGAGTTTCACAGAAAGCTGAAACTAGCTGTCTTTTTTGAGGGATCAGAAAACACAGACAGAACACCCTTTATGGCCCGATCCAACTGGGAACCCAGGGAGAGCCAAATCCCGGGTACAATCACAGAACTCATAAAAGACAACAACACCCTGATCAAGGCACTTAACCCCCAAACCCATAAAGACAAAAACAACCTCAGCAGAGGAGAGAGCCAAGCACTACATCAGCTGGCAAACAATAAACAAATTGTCATCAAACCAGCTGACAAGGGGAGTGCCATAGTAATCATGGACAGAACACAGTACATCCAAGAAGCACACAGACAATTAAACAACACTACACACTATAAAAAATTAATTCGACCCATATATCTAGACACAGCACAAGAAATATATGACATTATACAGACACTATTAGAAAACAATTACATCACAAAAAAACAAAGTTTTTACCTAAGGGGGGAGGAAAATCCTAGACCAAGGGTTTTTTACCTCCTCCCCAAAATACACAAACAGCCTCAGTCCTGGAGTGTACCATATGAGATCCCGGCAGGGAGACCTATTGTTTCAGACTGCAACAGCGAATCCTACAGGATCGCAGAATACATAGACCATTTCCTCACTCCACTGTCAACTAAACACAACAGTTACATAAAAGACACATACGACTTCATACGCATAGTTAAAAACACTAAAATAACACAGGACACCATTTTATTCACAATTGACATAGATAGTCTCTACACAAACATAAACACTGCAGCAGGGCTAACAGCTGTAAAACTCTGGATGGAGAAATACCCGGACGACAGCCGCCCGGATACATCTCTCCTACAACTGTTAGAAATCAACCTGACAAAAAATGATTTTGAATTCAACAAAGAATTCTTTTTACAAATCAGCGGCACAGCGATGGGTAAGAAATTTGCACCGGCCTACGCTAACATTTACATGGCACACTGGGAGGAGACTGTTTTTCAAAAATGCCCCAAATTACCCACCAATTATTTTAGATACTTAGATGACATATGGGGAACATGGACACACAGTTTAGAGGACTTCAAACACTTTATACAAATCCTCAACACACACCATAGAATGATAACAGTTAAATACATCACGCATAACCAACAAATAGATTTCTTGGACACTACCACATACAAGGGACCCTCTTTTTCCCAAACACACACTCTAGACACTAAAGTTTTCTTTAAAGAGACTGACACACACACACTTTTACATAAAAACAGTCTCCACCCTAAACACACTTTCAAGGGCCTGATCAAATCACAATTGCTCAGGTTCAACAGGATTTGCACACAGGTAATAGATTTTGAAGAGGCTACCCAGACCCTCTTCAATGCATTAAAACCAAGGGGGTATTCCAGATCTTTCCTTAGACAGGTCCGGAAAACTTTCTTGACCACCAGACAACAAGACACGCGCAAAATCATTCCGCTAATCACCACCTACTCAGCATTTAGCCTAGCTGCAAACAGAAAAATTAAATTAAATCTAACCCGCACTCTACAGAACACAAACATTATCCAGGACTATAAAATTATCTCAGCATATAAAAGAAATAAAAATCTTAAAGATCATCTGGTAAGCAGCAAACTACCAGAAATTAATACTTTACCGACACAGGGCCCAATATTTTACAAACAAGCCACTACAGTCAGAAACACCACTACCAACACAACCTACATAATAAAACAAACACTAAATAAAAACACTAAAAACTGCATATATGCCATTAAGTGCAAACAATGTGGTATAATATATGTAGGAGAAACAGGGAACACAATTAAATGTAGACTAGCACAACATATATACAACATTAGAAATCACAGAGAGACAGACACACACCTGGTGGCTCATTTCCTTCACCATGGACTTGAGGCACTAGAAATATCGGGCCTTCAAATGAACAATAATTGGACACCGGAGGAGAGACGCAGGTTTGAGAAACACTGGATTCTCAAACTTAGCACTCTATTTCCAAGAGGACTAAATCAACGCACATAGAGCACCGACACAAGAGGGACCAAATTCTTCCTACTTAAAGGCTTCAGTACCCTGAATGGCCAGTGCAAACTTTTATTTCCCAAGAGGCCCTAATATGGGACAACTTGGGAAATAAAGATTTCTTACTTACCTAACTAGCCAGAGCCTTCAGTAACTGCTGATAGCTGGGACAGAATTACACTAAAGACTACCCATCTTGTTAATACCACTCTGAATAGGCTCATCCGAGCCAGAGAGAGGTCTTTAAAATAACAAAAGAATTACCCACTAGAAGAAACAAAAGACTAAATTACAGGAGGAATATAGCCATTCAGGCCAAACTACTGGAATGCTAGGGCCATTTAATAGAACCATCTTTAAAATAGGTCTTTAAAATAACAAAAGAATCACCCATCACAGGAAACAAAAGGTTAACTACTGGCAGGAAACAGCCATTTTTGACAAAAATTCCAGAGAGCTAGGGCTATTAAGGACACAAAGGGGACACATCCACCAATGAGGACCCCACAAACCAGTGGCCTCAAACAGGTCCTCTCTGTGACCTGATAAACAGAACCACAATCCTCTCACACTCACACCTGAAGAAGCCTAAGACAAGGCGAAACGTTGTGTCGACATATGCTTTGGAAGACAGCAGAGGAACACATCCTACTCGGAGGAACTCTCCCGCTGCTGATCCCGAAAGAGCAAAACAAACCTGAACATTTTCACGGACGAGACACCAGGAGGAATCCTGCAGCAACACGGTACAGACTGCACTACCTTGTGGTGGAAACCTAACGGTGTCAACTAAACCACAAGGTAACAGTCTTGGTAAGTATAGACTGCTTTGATAAGCGTCAACCTCGTGTTGACAGCACGCTATCAAACAGTCGAAACCTGCACCGCCGCTTGCACAACATTTTTAATGATAAAAAATTACTAAAAAAACACTAAAAATCTGTAAAATTTGAAAAATATTTGACAATTCTAGAAAATAAAAACAGTTTAAACCACAAAAAAATAGTCTTGCGTTATTCTCAAAATTAGAAAATTAAAAACACCTAAAAACACACCACCTTACCCACACCAAAACACCATGACGGCTTTCACTGAGGCCACTAGGACCCTCTTCCGAGTCATCCAGACAACGCATCACCTGCAGAACACTGCAGTGTCTGGAGCCGGGACAGCACCACCCACCAGTTTATTTAAAAAGATGCAGGAACTGGCCACCCTGGTGAGACCGGCCTCCCCGACAGAGGACACC
This sequence comes from Conger conger, assembly GCF_963514075.1. Lineage (NCBI taxonomy): Eukaryota > Metazoa > Chordata > Actinopteri > Anguilliformes > Congridae > Conger > Conger conger. The sequence continues at coordinate 7,941 of NW_026890310.1, forward strand.
ATGTTGTTACTGACGGGGAATGCCCGGAACTGGCTCCACACATGCATGCAGATCTTGGAGGAACACTATCTCAAGATCCTGGAACAACTCACCAAAAAGTTGGAGAGAATTCAGCTCAACAACTGGCCAGAGGCGTTCCAGGTGGCGGCCAGGTGGGCCAAAAAGAAGTTTGGCCGAAGACTACACCCGACCACCCTGGACATCGCCCAGGAAACAGTGGCCCCAATTTGGAGAACTGTAAGACGCACAACTCCAGTCTCCACCAGCAACAGATTCACTGCTCTAGTGAATCCTCCACCACCCCCACCCACAGCGGATAGAATCACCCACACTACGCCCCGGAACCAGGACCAGTACCAGAGGGAGTGGCCGACACTGCGGCAGACATGCACCCCCAGGATCAGCGCTCCTAAACCCCACCGAGCACCAGCACAGAACCGGAGAAGGACCCGTGGAACCCCAGAAAACCACAGGGACTGGACTCCGGAACCACTACCACAAAGGCCCCAAAAACCCAGACACAGACGGGACCATGACCACTCTGGCCCCACCGCTAACCCCCACTCAGCTCCTAATTCTAACCGCACCCCTACCCCTATCCCTGACCCCAACCCCCACCCTAACCCCAACCCTGACCCCAACCCCCACCCCCACCCTAACCCTAACCCTAACCCCAACCCTGACCCCAACCCCCACCCCCACCCTAACCCTAACCCTAACCCTACCCCTATCCCTGACCCCAACCCCCACCCCCACCCCCACCCTAACCCTAACCCTGACCCCCACCCCCACCCTGACCCCAACCCCAACCCCCACCCTAACCCTAACCCTACCCCTGAGCCCAACCCCCACCCCCACCCTAACCCTAACCCCACTCCCACTCCGACCCCTGACCTGAACCCTGCACCCACTCCCACCCCCCCACCCCACGCCACTGGAGTCGGAGTAGTGGAGGAAATCTTCTACCCGACCAGACACCCCCGAACAACCCGGAAGGTCCAGGAATGGACCATCAGAACCAGCAAACCGAATATAATCCTAGGGGACTCCAACCTCTCCAGGATCCAGTCCCACTCCAGGGGAGACCTCCAAATTGACAGCTACCCCGGAGCAACATTTTATCATATCGCAGGACTCCTGGAGAAAACCCAAGTGAATCCCAGAGTACAGAGAGTCATCCTGTCCACTGGGATTAACAACAAGGACCAGCACCCTAAAAAAACAGCAATAAAACAGCTGCAGACCATGCTGAGGATGACGAAAAACACCTTCCCGGCAGCAGAAATTTGGATCCCGTTAATTAATTATTCCCAAAACCTGGAACCCCGCCAGAAATCCAATTTGGAGGAGATCAATAATCACATCCTCCGAAACATGCCACATGTTCCCAAGCTTCCGGAGGAGGACTTCCGCACTACACGGGACGACATCCACTGGACAGAGAGAACAGCTGGCAAGATGTTGGAACACTGGCTAAAACATTTAAACTGAGAATCCCCACAAACCCAAACACAAACAGGGAGGGGAATAAGAACATTATACTGCTGGCACAAAACTTTTCACCCACACCAAATCAAATCAGTTTACTGGACAAAGGCCTATCATTCGTACCGACGGCAAACATTAGAAAAAAACAAAAAGAAACCCTCAGAGGAGAAGCTCAGGAGTTTCACAGAAAGCTGAAACTAGCTGTCTTTTTTGAGGGATCAGAAAACACAGACAGAACACCCTTTATGGCCCGATCCAACTGGGAACCCAGGGAGAGCCAAATCCCGGGTACAATCACAGAACTCATAAAAGACAACAACACCCTGATCAAGGCACTTAACCCCCAAACCCATAAAGACAAAAACAACCTCAGCAGAGGAGAGAGCCAAGCACTACATCAGCTGGCAAACAATAAACAAATTGTCATCAAACCAGCTGACAAGGGGAGTGCCATAGTAATCATGGACAGAACACAGTACATCCAAGAAGCACACAGACAATTAAACAACACTACACACTATAAAAAATTAATTCGACCCATATATCTAGACACAGCACAAGAAATATATGACATTATACAGACACTATTAGAAAACAATTACATCACAAAAAAACAAAGTTTTTACCTAAGGGGGGAGGAAAATCCTAGACCAAGGGTTTTTTACCTCCTCCCCAAAATACACAAACAGCCTCAGTCCTGGAGTGTACCATATGAGATCCCGGCAGGGAGACCTATTGTTTCAGACTGCAACAGCGAATCCTACAGGATCGCAGAATACATAGACCATTTCCTCACTCCACTGTCAACTAAACACAACAGTTACATAAAAGACACATACGACTTCATACGCATAGTTAAAAACACTAAAATAACACAGGACACCATTTTATTCACAATTGACATAGATAGTCTCTACACAAACATAAACACTGCAGCAGGGCTAACAGCTGTAAAACTCTGGATGGAGAAATACCCGGACGACAGCCGCCCGGATACATCTCTCCTACAACTGTTAGAAATCAACCTGACAAAAAATGATTTTGAATTCAACAAAGAATTCTTTTTACAAATCAGCGGCACAGCGATGGGTAAGAAATTTGCACCGGCCTACGCTAACATTTACATGGCACACTGGGAGGAGACTGTTTTTCAAAAATGCCCCAAATTACCCACCAATTATTTTAGATACTTAGATGACATATGGGGAACATGGACACACAGTTTAGAGGACTTCAAACACTTTATACAAATCCTCAACACACACCATAGAATGATAACAGTTAAATACATCACGCATAACCAACAAATAGATTTCTTGGACACTACCACATACAAGGGACCCTCTTTTTCCCAAACACACACTCTAGACACTAAAGTTTTCTTTAAAGAGACTGACACACACACACTTTTACATAAAAACAGTCTCCACCCTAAACACACTTTCAAGGGCCTGATCAAATCACAATTGCTCAGGTTCAACAGGATTTGCACACAGGTAATAGATTTTGAAGAGGCTACCCAGACCCTCTTCAATGCATTAAAACCAAGGGGGTATTCCAGATCTTTCCTTAGACAGGTCCGGAAAACTTTCTTGACCACCAGACAACAAGACACGCGCAAAATCATTCCGCTAATCACCACCTACTCAGCATTTAGCCTAGCTGCAAACAGAAAAATTAAATTAAATCTAACCCGCACTCTACAGAACACAAACATTATCCAGGACTATAAAATTATCTCAGCATATAAAAGAAATAAAAATCTTAAAGATCATCTGGTAAGCAGCAAACTACCAGAAATTAATACTTTACCGACACAGGGCCCAATATTTTACAAACAAGCCACTACAGTCAGAAACACCACTACCAACACAACCTACATAATAAAACAAACACTAAATAAAAACACTAAAAACTGCATATATGCCATTAAGTGCAAACAATGTGGTATAATATATGTAGGAGAAACAGGGAACACAATTAAATGTAGACTAGCACAACATATATACAACATTAGAAATCACAGAGAGACAGACACACACCTGGTGGCTCATTTCCTTCACCATGGACTTGAGGCACTAGAAATATCGGGCCTTCAAATGAACAATAATTGGACACCGGAGGAGAGACGCAGGTTTGAGAAACACTGGATTCTCAAACTTAGCACTCTATTTCCAAGAGGACTAAATCAACGCACATAGAGCACCGACACAAGAGGGACCAAATTCTTCCTACTTAAAGGCTTCAGTACCCTGAATGGCCAGTGCAAACTTTTATTTCCCAAGAGGCCCTAATATGGGACAACTTGGGAAATAAAGATTTCTTACTTACCTAACTAGCCAGAGCCTTCAGTAACTGCTGATAGCTGGGACAGAATTACACTAAAGACTACCCATCTTGTTAATACCACTCTGAATAGGCTCATCCGAGCCAGAGAGAGGTCTTTAAAATAACAAAAGAATTACCCACTAGAAGAAACAAAAGACTAAATTACAGGAGGAATATAGCCATTCAGGCCAAACTACTGGAATGCTAGGGCCATTTAATAGAACCATCTTTAAAATAGGTCTTTAAAATAACAAAAGAATCACCCATCACAGGAAACAAAAGGTTAACTACTGGCAGGAAACAGCCATTTTTGACAAAAATTCCAGAGAGCTAGGGCTATTAAGGACACAAAGGGGACACATCCACCAATGAGGACCCCACAAACCAGTGGCCTCAAACAGGTCCTCTCTGTGACCTGATAAACAGAACCACAATCCTCTCACACTCACACCTGAAGAAGCCTAAGACAAGGCGAAACGTTGTGTCGACATATGCTTTGGAAGACAGCAGAGGAACACATCCTACTCGGAGGAACTCTCCCGCTGCTGATCCCGAAAGAGCAAAACAAACCTGAACATTTTCACGGACGAGACACCAGGAGGAATCCTGCAGCAACACGGTACAGACTGCACTACCTTGTGGTGGAAACCTAACGGTGTCAACTAAACCACAAGGTAACAGTCTTGGTAAGTATAGACTGCTTTGATAAGCGTCAACCTCGTGTTGACAGCACGCTATCAAACAGTCGAAACCTGCACCGCCGCTTGCACAACATTTTTAATGATAAAAAATTACTAAAAAAACACTAAAAATCTGTAAAATTTGAAAAATATTTGACAATTCTAGAAAATAAAAACAGTTTAAACCACAAAAAAATAGTCTTGCGTTATTCTCAAAATTAGAAAATTAAAAACACCTAAAAACACACCACCTTACCCACACCAAAACACCATGACGGCTTTCACTGAGGCCACTAGGACCCTCTTCCGAGTCATCCAGACAACGCATCACCTGCAGAACACTGCAGTGTCTGGAGCCGGGACAGCACCACCCACCAGTTTATTTAAAAAGATGCAGGAACTGGCCACCCTGGTGAGACCGGCCTCCCCGACAGAGGACACCATGTTGTTACTGACGGGGAATGCCCGGAACTGGCTCCACACATGCATGCAGATCTTGGAGGAACACTATCTCAAGATCCTGGAACAACTCACCAAAAAGTTGGAGAGAATTCAGCTCAACAACTGGCCAGAGGCGTTCCAGGTGGCGGCCAGGTGGGCCAAAAAGAAGTTTGGCCGAAGACTACACCCGACCACCCTGGACATCGCCCAGGAAACAGTGGCCCCAATTTGGAGAACTGTAAGACGCACAACTCCAGTCTCCACCAGCAACAGATTCACTGCTCTAGTGAATCCTCCACCACCCCCACCCACAGCGGATAGAATCACCCACACTACGCCCCGGAACCAGGACCAGTACCAGAGGGAGTGGCCGACACTGCGGCAGACATGCACCCCCAGGATCAGCGCTCCTAAACCCCACCGAGCACCAGCACAGAACCGGAGAAGGACCCGTGGAACCCCAGAAAACCACAGGGACTGGACTCCGGAACCACTACCACAAAGGCCCCAAAAACCCAGACACAGACGGGACCATGACCACTCTGGCCCCACCGCTAACCCCCACTCAGCTCCTAATTCTAACCGCACCCCTACCCCTATCCCTGACCCCAACCCCCACCCTAACCCCAACCCTGACCCCAACCCCCACCCCCACCCTAACCCTAACCCTAACCCCAACCCTGACCCCAACCCCCACCCCCACCCTAACCCTAACCCTAACCCTACCCCTATCCCTGACCCCAACCCCCACCCCCACCCCCACCCTAACCCTAACCCTGACCCCCACCCCCACCCTGACCCCAACCCCAACCCCCACCCTAACCCTAACCCTACCCCTGAGCCCAACCCCCACCCCCACCCTAACCCTAACCCCACTCCCACTCCGACCCCTGACCTGAACCCTGCACCCACTCCCACCCCCCCACCCCACGCCACTGGAGTCGGAGTAGTGGAGGAAATCTTCTACCCGACCAGACACCCCCGAACAACCCGGAAGGTCCAGGAATGGACCATCAGAACCAGCAAACCGAATATAATCCTAGGGGACTCCAACCTCTCCAGGATCCAGTCCCACTCCAGGGGAGACCTCCAAATTGACAGCTACCCCGGAGCAACATTTTATCATATCGCAGGACTCCTGGAGAAAACCCAAGTGAATCCCAGAGTACAGAGAGTCATCCTGTCCACTGGGATTAACAACAAGGACCAGCACCCTAAAAAAACAGCAATAAAACAGCTGCAGACCATGCTGAGGATGACGAAAAACACCTTCCCGGCAGCAGAAATTTGGATCCCGTTAATTAATTATTCCCAAAACCTGGAACCCCGCCAGAAATCCAATTTGGAGGAGATCAATAATCACATCCTCCGAAACATGCCACATGTTCCCAAGCTTCCGGAGGAGGACTTCCGCACTACACGGGACGACATCCACTGGACAGAGAGAACAGCTGGCAAGATGTTGGAACACTGGCTAAAACATTTAAACTGAGAATCCCCACAAACCCAAACACAAACAGGGAGGGGAATAAGAACATTATACTGCTGGCACAAAACTTTTCACCCACACCAAATCAAATCAGTTTACTGGACAAAGGCCTATCATTCGTACCGACGGCAAACATTAGAAAAAAACAAAAAGAAACCCTCAGAGGAGAAGCTCAGGAGTTTCACAGAAAGCTGAAACTAGCTGTCTTTTTTGAGGGATCAGAAAACACAGACAGAACACCCTTTATGGCCCGATCCAACTGGGAACCCAGGGAGAGCCAAATCCCGGGTACAATCACAGAACTCATAAAAGACAACAACACCCTGATCAAGGCACTTAACCCCCAAACCCATAAAGACAAAAACAACCTCAGCAGAGGAGAGAGCCAAGCACTACATCAGCTGGCAAACAATAAACAAATTGTCATCAAACCAGCTGACAAGGGGAGTGCCATAGTAATCATGGACAGAACACAGTACATCCAAGAAGCACACAGACAATTAAACAACACTACACACTATAAAAAATTAATTCGACCCATATATCTAGACACAGCACAAGAAATATATGACATTATACAGACACTATTAGAAAACAATTACATCACAAAAAAACAAAGTTTTTACCTAAGGGGGGAGGAAAATCCTAGACCAAGGGTTTTTTACCTCCTCCCCAAAATACACAAACAGCCTCAGTCCTGGAGTGTACCATATGAGATCCCGGCAGGGAGACCTATTGTTTCAGACTGCAACAGCGAATCCTACAGGATCGCAGAATACATAGACCATTTCCTCACTCCACTGTCAACTAAACACAACAGTTACATAAAAGACACATACGACTTCATACGCATAGTTAAAAACACTAAAATAACACAGGACACCATTTTATTCACAATTGACATAGATAGTCTCTACACAAACATAAACACTGCAGCAGGGCTAACAGCTGTAAAACTCTGGATGGAGAAATACCCGGACGACAGCCGCCCGGATACATCTCTCCTACAACTGTTAGAAATCAACCTGACAAAAAATGATTTTGAATTCAACAAAGAATTCTTTTTACAAATCAGCGGCACAGCGATGGGTAAGAAATTTGCACCGGCCTACGCTAACATTTACATGGCACACTGGGAGGAGACTGTTTTTCAAAAATGCCCCAAATTACCCACCAATTATTTTAGATACTTAGATGACATATGGGGAACATGGACACACAGTTTAGAGGACTTCAAACACTTTATACAAATCCTCAACACACACCATAGAATGATAACAGTTAAATACATCACGCATAACCAACAAATAGATTTCTTGGACACTACCACATACAAGGGACCCTCTTTTTCCCAAACACACACTCTAGACACTAAAGTTTTCTTTAAAGAGACTGACACACACACACTTTTACATAAAAACAGTCTCCACCCTAAACACACTTTCAAGGGCCTGATCAAATCACAATTGCTCAGGTTCAACAGGATTTGCACACAGGTAATAGATTTTGAAGAGGCTACCCAGACCCTCTTCAATGCATTAAAACCAAGGGGGTATTCCAGATCTTTCCTTAGACAGGTCCGGAAAACTTTCTTGACCACCAGACAACAAGACACGCGCAAAATCATTCCGCTAATCACCACCTACTCAGCATTTAGCCTAGCTGCAAACAGAAAAATTAAATTAAATCTAACCCGCACTCTACAGAACACAAACATTATCCAGGACTATAAAATTATCTCAGCATATAAAAGAAATAAAAATCTTAAAGATCATCTGGTAAGCAGCAAACTACCAGAAATTAATACTTTACCGACACAGGGCCCAATATTTTACAAACAAGCCACTACAGTCAGAAACACCACTACCAACACAACCTACATAATAAAACAAACACTAAATAAAAACACTAAAAACTGCATATATGCCATTAAGTGCAAACAATGTGGTATAATATATGTAGGAGAAACAGGGAACACAATTAAATGTAGACTAGCACAACATATATACAACATTAGAAATCACAGAGAGACAGACACACACCTGGTGGCTCATTTCCTTCACCATGGACTTGAGGCACTAGAAATATCGGGCCTTCAAATGAACAATAATTGGACACCGGAGGAGAGACGCAGGTTTGAGAAACACTGGATTCTCAAACTTAGCACTCTATTTCCAAGAGGACTAAATCAACGCACATAGAGCACCGACACAAGAGGGACCAAATTCTTCCTACTTAAAGGCTTCAGTACCCTGAATGGCCAGTGCAAACTTTTATTTCCCAAGAGGCCCTAATATGGGACAACTTGGGAAATAAAGATTTCTTACTTACCTAACTAGCCAGAGCCTTCAGTAACTGCTGATAGCTGGGACAGAATTACACTAAAGACTACCCATCTTGTTAATACCACTCTGAATAGGCTCATCCGAGCCAGAGAGAGGTCTTTAAAATAACAAAAGAATTACCCACTAGAAGAAACAAAAGACTAAATTACAGGAGGAATATAGCCATTCAGGCCAAACTACTGGAATGCTAGGGCCATTTAATAGAACCATCTTTAAAATAGGTCTTTAAAATAACAAAAGAATCACCCATCACAGGAAACAAAAGGTTAACTACTGGCAGGAAACAGCCATTTTTGACAAAAATTCCAGAGAGCTAGGGCTATTAAGGACACAAAGGGGACACATCCACCAATGAGGACCCCACAAACCAGTGGCCTCAAACAGGTCCTCTCTGTGACCTGATAAACAGAACCACAATCCTCTCACACTCACACCTGAAGAAGCCTAAGACAAGGCGAAACGTTGTGTCGACATATGCTTTGGAAGACAGCAGAGGAACACATCCTACTCGGAGGAACTCTCCCGCTGCTGATCCCGAAAGAGCAAAACAAACCTGAACATTTTCACGGACGAGACACCAGGAGGAATCCTGCAGCAACACGGTACAGACTGCACTACCTTGTGGTGGAAACCTAACGGTGTCAACTAAACCACAAGGTAACAGTCTTGGTAAGTATAGACTGCTTTGATAAGCGTCAACCTCGTGTTGACAGCACGCTATCAAACAGTCGAAACCTGCACCGCCGCTTGCACAACATTTTTAATGATAAAAAATTACTAAAAAAACACTAAAAATCTGTAAAATTTGAAAAATATTTGACAATTCTAGAAAATAAAAACAGTTTAAACCACAAAAAAATAGTCTTGCGTTATTCTCAAAATTAGAAAATTAAAAACACCTAAAAACACACCACCTTACCCACACCAAAACACCATGACGGCTTTCACTGAGGCCACTAGGACCCTCTTCCGAGTCATCCAGACAACGCATCACCTGCAGAACACTGCAGTGTCTGGAGCCGGGACAGCACCACCCACCAGTTTATTTAAAAAGATGCAGGAACTGGCCACCCTGGTGAGACCGGCCTCCCCGACAGAGGACACCATGTTGTTACTGACGGGGAATGCCCGGAACTGGCTCCACACATGCATGCAGATCTTGGAGGAACACTATCTCAAGATCCTGGAACAACTCACCAAAAAGTTGGAGAGAATTCAGCTCAACAACTGGCCAGAGGCGTTCCAGGTGGCGGCCAGGTGGGCCAAAAAGAAGTTTGGCCGAAGACTACACCCGACCACCCTGGACATCGCCCAGGAAACAGTGGCCCCAATTTGGAGAACTGTAAGACGCACAACTCCAGTCTCCACCAGCAACAGATTCACTGCTCTAGTGAATCCTCCACCACCCCCACCCACAGCGGATAGAATCACCCACACTACGCCCCGGAACCAGGACCAGTACCAGAGGGAGTGGCCGACACTGCGGCAGACATGCACCCCCAGGATCAGCGCTCCTAAACCCCACCGAGCACCAGCACAGAACCGGAGAAGGACCCGTGGAACCCCAGAAAACCACAGGGACTGGACTCCGGAACCACTACCACAAAGGCCCCAAAAACCCAGACACAGACGGGACCATGACCACTCTGGCCCCACCGCTAACCCCCACTCAGCTCCTAATTCTAACCGCACCCCTACCCCTATCCCTGACCCCAACCCCCACCCTAACCCCAACCCTGACCCCAACCCCCACCCCCACCCTAACCCTAACCCTAACCCCAACCCTGACCCCAACCCCCACCCCCACCCTAACCCTAACCCTAACCCTACCCCTATCCCTGACCCCAACCCCCACCCCCACCCCCACCCTAACCCTAACCCTGACCCCCACCCCCACCCTGACCCCAACCCCAACCCCCACCCTAACCCTAACCCTACCCCTGAGCCCAACCCCCACCCCCACCCTAACCCTAACCCCACTCCCACTCCGACCCCTGACCTGAACCCTGCACCCACTCCCACCCCCCCACCCCACGCCACTGGAGTCGGAGTAGTGGAGGAAATCTTCTACCCGACCAGACACCCCCGAACAACCCGGAAGGTCCAGGAATGGACCATCAGAACCAGCAAACCGAATATAATCCTAGGGGACTCCAACCTCTCCAGGATCCAGTCCCACTCCAGGGGAGACCTCCAAATTGACAGCTACCCCGGAGCAACATTTTATCATATCGCAGGACTCCTGGAGAAAACCCAAGTGAATCCCAGAGTACAGAGAGTCATCCTGTCCACTGGGATTAACAACAAGGACCAGCACCCTAAAAAAACAGCAATAAAACAGCTGCAGACCATGCTGAGGATGACGAAAAACACCTTCCCGGCAGCAGAAATTTGGATCCCGTTAATTAATTATTCCCAAAACCTGGAACCCCGCCAGAAATCCAATTTGGAGGAGATCAATAATCACATCCTCCGAAACATGCCACATGTTCCCAAGCTTCCGGAGGAGGACTTCCGCACTACACGGGACGACATCCACTGGACAGAGAGAACAGCTGGCAAGATGTTGGAACACTGGCTAAAACATTTAAACTGAGAATCCCCACAAACCCAAACACAAACAGGGAGGGGAATAAGAACATTATACTGCTGGCACAAAACTTTTCACCCACACCAAATCAAATCAGTTTACTGGACAAAGGCCTATCATTCGTACCGACGGCAAACATTAGAAAAAAACAAAAAGAAACCCTCAGAGGAGAAGCTCAGGAGTTTCACAGAAAGCTGAAACTAGCTGTCTTTTTTGAGGGATCAGAAAACACAGACAGAACACCCTTTATGGCCCGATCCAACTGGGAACCCAGGGAGAGCCAAATCCCGGGTACAATCACAGAACTCATAAAAGACAACAACACCCTGATCAAGGCACTTAACCCCCAAACCCATAAAGACAAAAACAACCTCAGCAGAGGAGAGAGCCAAGCACTACATCAGCTGGCAAACAATAAACAAATTGTCATCAAACCAGCTGACAAGGGGAGTGCCATAGTAATCATGGACAGAACACAGTACATCCAAGAAGCACACAGACAATTAAACAACACTACACACTATAAAAAATTAATTCGACCCATATATCTAGACACAGCACAAGAAATATATGACATTATACAGACACTATTAGAAAACAATTACATCACAAAAAAACAAAGTTTTTACCTAAGGGGGGAGGAAAATCCTAGACCAAGGGTTTTTTACCTCCTCCCCAAAATACACAAACAGCCTCAGTCCTGGAGTGTACCATATGAGATCCCGGCAGGGAGACCTATTGTTTCAGACTGCAACAGCGAATCCTACAGGATCGCAGAATACATAGACCATTTCCTCACTCCACTGTCAACTAAACACAACAGTTACATAAAAGACACATACGACTTCATACGCATAGTTAAAAACACTAAAATAACACAGGACACCATTTTATTCACAATTGACATAGATAGTCTCTACACAAACATAAACACTGCAGCAGGGCTAACAGCTGTAAAACTCTGGATGGAGAAATACCCGGACGACAGCCGCCCGGATACATCTCTCCTACAACTGTTAGAAATCAACCTGACAAAAAATGATTTTGAATTCAACAAAGAATTCTTTTTACAAATCAGCGGCACAGCGATGGGTAAGAAATTTGCACCGGCCTACGCTAACATTTACATGGCACACTGGGAGGAGACTGTTTTTCAAAAATGCCCCAAATTACCCACCAATTATTTTAGATACTTAGATGACATATGGGGAACATGGACACACAGTTTAGAGGACTTCAAACACTTTATACAAATCCTCAACACACACCATAGAATGATAACAGTTAAATACATCACGCATAACCAACAAATAGATTTCTTGGACACTACCACATACAAGGGACCCTCTTTTTCCCAAACACACACTCTAGACACTAAAGTTTTCTTTAAAGAGACTGACACACACACACTTTTACATAAAAACAGTCTCCACCCTAAACACACTTTCAAGGGCCTGATCAAATCACAATTGCTCAGGTTCAACAGGATTTGCACACAGGTAATAGATTTTGAAGAGGCTACCCAGACCCTCTTCAATGCATTAAAACCAAGGGGGTATTCCAGATCTTTCCTTAGACAGGTCCGGAAAACTTTCTTGACCACCAGACAACAAGACACGCGCAAAATCATTCCGCTAATCACCACCTACTCAGCATTTAGCCTAGCTGCAAACAGAAAAATTAAATTAAATCTAACCCGCACTCTACAGAACACAAACATTATCCAGGACTATAAAATTATCTCAGCATATAAAAGAAATAAAAATCTTAAAGATCATCTGGTAAGCAGCAAACTACCAGAAATTAATACTTTACCGACACAGGGCCCAATATTTTACAAACAAGCCACTACAGTCAGAAACACCACTACCAACACAACCTACATAATAAAACAAACACTAAATAAAAACACTAAAAACTGCATATATGCCATTAAGTGCAAACAATGTGGTATAATATATGTAGGAGAAACAGGGAACACAATTAAATGTAGACTAGCACAACATATATACAACATTAGAAATCACAGAGAGACAGACACACACCTGGTGGCTCATTTCCTTCACCATGGACTTGAGGCACTAGAAATATCGGGCCTTCAAATGAACAATAATTGGACACCGGAGGAGAGACGCAGGTTTGAGAAACACTGGATTCTCAAACTTAGCACTCTATTTCCAAGAGGACTAAATCAACGCACATAGAGCACCGACACAAGAGGGACCAAATTCTTCCTACTTAAAGGCTTCAGTACCCTGAATGGCCAGTGCAAACTTTTATTTCCCAAGAGGCCCTAATATGGGACAACTTGGGAAATAAAGATTTCTTACTTACCTAACCCTAACCCTAACCCTAACCCTAACCCTAACCCTAACCCTAACCCTAACCCTAACCCTAACCCTAACCCTAACCCTAACCCTAACCCTAACCCTAACCCTAACCCTAACCCTAACCCTAACCCTAACCCTAACCCTAACCCTAACCCTAACCCTAACCCTAACCCTAACCCTAACCCTAACCCCTAACCCTAACCCTAACCCTAACCCTAACCCTAACCCTAACCCTAACCCTAACCCCTAACCCTAACCCTAACCCTAACCCTAACCCTAACCCCCTAACCCTAACCCCCTAACCCTAACCCCCTAACCCTAACCCTAACCCTAACCCTAACCCTAACCCTAACCCTAACCCTAACCCTAACCCTAACCCTAACCCCCTAACCCTAACCCCCTAACCCTAACCCTAACCCTAACCCTAACCCTAACCCTAACCCTAACCCTAACCCTAACCCTAACCCTAACCCTAACCCTAACCCTAACCCTAACCCTAACCCTAACCCTAACCCTAACCCTAACCCTAACCCCCTAACCCTAACCCCCTAACCCTAACCCTAACCCTAACCCTAACCCTAACCCTAACCCTAACCCCCTAACCCTAACCCCCTAACCCTAACCCTAACCCTAACCCTAACCCTAACCCTAACCCTAACCCTAACCCTAACCCTAACCCTAACCCTAACCCCCTAACCCTAACCCTAACCCTAACCCCCACTCAGCTCCTAATTCTAACCGCACCCCTACCCCTATCCCTGACCCCAACCCCCACCCTAACCCCAACCCTGACCCCAACCCCCACCCCCACCCTAACCCTAACCCTAACCCCAACCCTGACCCCAACCCCCACCCCCACCCTAACCCTAACCTTAACCCTACCCCTATCCCTGACCCCAACCCCCACCCCCACCCCCACCCTAACCCTAACCCTGACCCTGACCCCCACCCCCACCCTGACCCCAACCCCAACCCCCACCCTAACCCTAACCCTACCCCTGAGCCCAACCCCCACCCCCACCCTAACCCTAACCCCACTCCCACTCCGACCCCTGACCTGAACCCTGCACCCACTCCCACCCCCCCACCCCACGCCACTGGAGTCGGAGTAGCGGAGGAAATCTTCTACCCGACCAGACACCCCCGAACAACGCGGAAGGTCCAGGAATGGACCATCAGAACCAGCAAACCGAACATAATCCTAGGGGACTCCAACCTCTCCAGGATCCAGTCCCACTCCAGGGGAGACCTACAAATTGACAGCTACCCCGGAGCAACATTTTATCATATCGCAGGACTCCTGGAGAAAACCCAAGTGAATCCCAGAGTACAGAGAGTCATCCTGTCCACTGGGATTAACAACAAGGACCAGCACCCTAAAAAAACAGCAATAAAACAGCTGCAGACCATGCTGAGGATGACAAAAAACACCTTCCCGGCAGCAGAAATTTGGATCCCGTTAATTAATTATTCCCAAAACCTGGAACCCCGCCAGAAATCCAATTTGGAGGAGATCAATAATCACATTCTCCGAAACATGCCACATGTTCCCAAACTTCCGGAGGAGGACTTCCGCACTACACGGGACGACATCCACTGGACAGAGAGAACAGCTGGCAAGATGTTGGAACACTGGCTAAAACATTTAAACTGAGAATCCCCACAAACCCAAACACAAACAGGGAGGGGAATAAGAACATTATACTGCTGGCACAAAACTTTTCACCCACACCAAATCAAATTAGTTTACTGGACAAAGGCCTATCATTCGTACCGACGGCAAACATTAGAAAAAAACAAAAAGAAACCCTCAGAGGAGAAGCTCAGGAGTTTCACAGAAAGCTGAAACTAGCTGTCTTTTTTGAGGGATCAGAAAACACAAACAGAACACCCTTTATGGCCCGATCCAACTGGGAACCCAGGGAGAGCCAAATCCCGGGTACAATCACACAACTCATAAAAGACAACAACACCCTGATCAAGGCACTTAACCCCCAAACCCATAAAGACAAAAACAACCTCAGCAGAGGAGAGAGCCAAGCACTACATCAGCTGGCAAACAATAAACAAATTGTCATCAAACCAGCTGACAAGGGGAGTGCCATAGTAATCATGGACAGAACACAGTACATCCAAGAAGCACACAGACAATTAAACAACACTACACACTATAAAAAATTAATTCGACCCATATATCTAGACACAGCACAAGAAATATATGACATTATACAGACACTATTAGAAAACAATTACATCACAAAAAAACAAAGTTTTTACCTAAGGGGGGAGGAAAATCCTAGACCAAGGGTTTTTTACCTCCTCCCCAAAATACACAAACAGCCTCAGTCCTGGAGTGTACCATATGAGATCCCGGCAGGGAGACCTATTGTTTCAGACTGCAACAGCGAATCCTACAGGATCGCAGAATACATAGACCATTTCCTCACTCCACTGTCAACTAAACACAACAGCTACATAAAAGACACATACGACTTCATACGCATAGTTAAAAACACTAAAATAACACAGGACACCATTTTATTCACAATTGACATAGATAGTCTCTACACAAACATAAACACTGCAGCAGGGCTAACAGCTGTAAAACTCTGGATGGAGAAATACCCGGACGACAGCCGCCCGGATACATCTCTCCTACAACTGTTAGAAATCAACCTGACAAAAAATGATTTTGAATTCAACAAAGAATTCTTTTTACAAATCAGCGGCACAGCAATGGGTAAGAAATTTGCACCGGCCTACGCTAACATTTACATGGCACACTGGGAGGAGACTGTTTTTCCAAAATGCCCCAAATTACCCACCAATTATTTTAGATACTTAGATGACATATGGGGAACATGGACACACAGTTTAGAGGACTTCAAACACTTTATACAAATCCTCAACACACACCATAGAATGATAACAGTTAAATACATCACGCATAACCAACAAATAGATTTCTTGGACACTACCACATACAAGGGACCCTCTTTTTCCCAAACACACACCTTAGACACTAAAGTTTTCTTTAAAGAGACTGACACACACACACTTTTACATAAAAACAGTCTCCACCCTAAACACACTTTCAAGGGCCTGATCAAATCACAATTGCTCAGGTTCAACAGGATTTGCACACAGGTAATAGATTTTGAAGAGGCTACCCAGACCCTCTTCAATGCATTAAAACCAAGGGGGTATTCCAGATCTTTCCTTAGACAGGTCCGGAAAACTTTCTTGACCACCAGACAACAAGACACGCGCAAAATCATTCCGCTAATCACCACCTACTCAGCATTTAGCCTAGCTGCAAACAGAAAAATTAAATTAAATCTAACCCGCACTCTACAGAACACAAACATTATCCAGGACTATAAAATTATCTCAGCATATAAAAGAAATAAAAATCTTAAAGATCATCTGGTAAGCAGCAAACTACCAGAAATTAATACTTTACCGACACAGGGCCCAATATTTTACAAACAAGCCACTACAGTCAGAAACACCACTACCAACACAACCTACATAATAAAACAAACACTAAATAAAAACACTAAAAACTGCATATATGCCATTAAGTGCAAACAATGTGGTATAATATATGTAGGAGAAACAGGGAACACAATTAAATGTAGACTAGCACAACATATATACAACATTAGAAATCACAGAGAGACAGACACACACCTGGTGGCTCATTTCCTTCACCATGGACTTGAGGCACTAGAAATATCGGGCCTTCAAATGAACAATAATTGGACACCGGAGGAGAGACGCAGGTTTGAGAAACACTGGATTCTCAAACTTAGCACTCTATTTCCAAGAGGACTAAATCAACGCACATAGAGCACCGACACAAGAGGGACCAAATTCTTCCTACTTAAAGGCTTCAGTACCCTGAATGGCCAGTGCAAACTTTTATTTCCCAAGAGGCCCTAATATGGGACAACTTGGGAAATAAAGATTTCTTACTTACCTAACCCTAACCCTAACCCTAACCCTAACCCTAACCCTAACCCTAACCCTAACCCTAACCCTAACCCTAACCCTAACCCTAACCCTAACCCTAACCCTAACCCTAACCCTAACCCTAACCCTAACCCTAACCCTAACCCTAACCCTAACCCTAACCCTAACCCTAACCCTAACCCCTAACCCTAACCCTAACCCTAACCCTAACCCTAACCCTAACCCTAACCCTAACCCTAACCCTAACCCTAACCCTAACCCTAACCCTAACCCTAACCCTAACCCTAACCCTAACCCTAACCCTAACCCTAACCCTAACCCTAACCCTAACCCTAACCCTAACCCTAACCCTAACCCTAACCCTAACCCTAACCCTAACCCTAACCCTAACCCTAACCCTAACCCTAACCCTAACCCTAACTCCTAACCCTAACCCTAACCCTAACCCTAACCCCTAACCCTAACCCTAACCCTAACCCTAACCCTAACCCTAACCCTAACCGCGTTCCGATCGGACGAGAATTGAGGGCGGGACACAGTTCCGCGGTTCACTTTCCGCCCGGGCAAAGGGCCTATAACTAGCGGCGGGAGGGCTTAAGAGTGGGCCCCCGCGAGTCGGGTGGAGAGCCGGGTGTGGAGAGGAGTAGCGGAGGTTCTCAGTCAGAGTGGGAGTGGAGGTTCCTGGGCAGAGTGGGACTGGAAGTGCCCAGGCTGAGTGGAGTGAATGTGCCCTGGCTGAGTGGAGTGAATGTGGCCAGGCTGAGTGGAGTGGAGGTGCCCAGGCTGAGTGGAGTGCAGGCACCCAGGCAGAGTGGGATTGGAAGTGCCCAGGCTGAGTGGAGTGAATGTGCCCAGGCTGAGTGGAGTGGAGGTGCCCAGGCAGAGTGGGATTGGAAGTGCCCAGGCTGAGTGGAGTGAATGTGCCCAGGCTGAGTGGAGTGGAGGTGCCCAGGCTGAGTGGAGTTGGGGTTCCCTGGCAGAGTGGGACTGGAAGTGCCAAGGCTGAGTGGAGTGAATGTGCCCAGGCTGAGTGGAGTGGAGGTGCCCAGGCCGAGTGGAGTGAATGTGCCCAGGCTGAATGGAGTGGAGGTGCCAAGGCTGGGTGGAGTGCAGGTGCCCAGGCTGAGTGGAGTGCAGGTTCCCAGGCAGAGTGGGACTGGAAGTGCCCAGGCTGAGTGGAGTGAATGTGCCCAGGCTGAATGGAGTGGAGGTGCCCAGGCTGAGTGGAGTGCAGGTTCCCAGGCAGAGTGGGATTGGAAGTGCCCAGGCTGAGTGGAGTGAATGTGCCCAGGCTGAGTGGAGTGGAGGTGCCCAGGCTGAATGGAGTTGGGGTTCCCTGGCAGAGTGGAACTGGAAGTGCCAACGGTGAGTGGAGTGAATGTGCCCAGGCTGAGTGGAGTGGAGGTGCCCAGGCTGAGTGGAGTTGGGGTTCCCTGGCAGAGTGGGACTGGAAGTGCCAACGCTGAGTGGAGTGAATGTGCCCAGGCTGAGTGGAGTGGAGGTGCCCAGGCTGAGTGGAGTGCTGGTTCCCAGGCAGAGTGGGATTGGAAGTGCCCAGGCTGAGTGGAGTAATGTACCCAGGCTGAGTGGAGTGCAGGTGCCCAGGCTGAGAGGAGTGCAGGTTCCCAGGCAGAGTGGGATTGGAAGTGACAAGGCTGAGTGGAGTGAATGTGCCCAGGCTGAGTGGAGTGGAGGTGCCCAGGCCGAGTGGAGTGCAGGTTCCCAGGCAGAGTGGGACTGGAAGTGCCCAGGCGGAGTGGAGTGAACTTGCCCAGGCTGAATGGGAGTCAATGTGCCTAGACAGAGTGGAGTTAATGTGCCCGGCCGCCGGAGCCCGAAACGTGCGTTTCCCCATTGCCTTGAATGGGCGCGGAGAGAGGGGGGCGCTTTTTGGCTCGTGGCGCGGGCACCGTTCCGCCAAAGCGTCAAGTGTCACACCTCCCCGTGCTCGGGGCGGCCCCTTGGAGCTAACTGGCTGGGTCTGGAGGGGCTGCGAGGCCGCCCAGGAGAACGGGTCCAAACCGCGTTCCGATCGGACGAGAATTGAGGGCGGGACACAGTTCCGCGGTTCACTTTCCGCCCGGGCAAAGGGCCTATAACTTGCGGCGGGAGGGCTTAAGAGTGGGCCCCCGCGAGTCGGGTGGAGAGCCGGGTGTGGAGAGGAGTAGTGGAGGTTCCCAGTCAGAGTGGGAGTGGAGGTTCCTGGGCAGAGTGGGACTGGAAGTGCCCAGGCTGAGTGGAGTGAATGTGCCCTGGCTGAGTGGAGTGAATGTGGCCAGGCTGAGTGGAGTGGAGGTGCCCAGGCTGAGTGGAGTGCAGGCTCCCAGCAGAGTGGGACTGGAAGTGCCCAGGCTGAGTGGAGTGAATGTGCCCAGGCTGAGTAGAGTGAATGTGCCAGGGCTGAGTGGAGTGGAGGTGCCCAGGCTGAGTGGAGTTGGGGTTCTCTGGCAGAGTGGGACTGGAAGTGCCCAGGCTGAGTGGAGTGAATGTGCCCAGGCTGAGTGGAGTGGAGATGCCCAGGCCGAGTGGAGTGCAGGTTCCCAGGCAGAGTGTGACTGAAAGTGCCCAGGCTGAGTGGAGTGAATGTGCCCAGGCTGAATGGAGTGGAGGTGCCCAGGCTGAGTGGAGGTGCCCAGGCTGAGTGGAGTGAAGGTTCCCAGGCAGAGTGGGATTGGAAGTGCCCAGGCTGAGTGGAGTGAATGTGCCCAGGCTGAGTGGAGTGGAGGTGCCCAGGCCGAGTGGAGTGCAGGTTCCCAGGCAGAGTGGGACTGGAAGTGCCCAGGCGGAGTGGAGTGAATGTGCCCAGGCTGAATGGGAGTCAATGTGCCTAGACAGAGTGGAGTGAATGTGCCCGGCCGCCGGAGCCCGAAACGTGCGTTTCCCCATTGCCTTGAATGGGCGCGGAGAGAGGGGGGCGCTTTTTGGCTCGTGGCGCGGGCACCGTTGCGCCAAAGCGTCAAGTGTCAAACCTCCCCGTGCTCGGGGCGGCCCCTTGGAGCTAACTAGCTGGGTCTGGAGGGGCTGCGAGGCCGCCCAGGAGAACGGGTCCAAACCGCGTTCCGATCGGACGAGAATTGAGGGCGGGACACAGTTCCGCGGTTCATTTTCCGCCCGGGCAAAGGGCCTATAACTTGCGGCGGGAGGGCTTAAGAGTGGGCCCCCGCGAGTCGGGTGGAGAGCCGGGTGTGGAGAGGAGTAGCGGAGGTTCCCAGTCAGAGTGGGAGTGGAGGTTCCTGGGCAGAGTGGGACTGGAAGTGCCCAGGCTGAGTGGAGTGAATGTGCCCTGGCTGAGTGGAGTGAATGTGCCCAGGCTGAGTGGAGTGAATGTGCCCAGGCTGAGTGGAGTGAATGTGCCCAGGCTGAGTGGAGAGAATGTGCCCAGGCTAGGTGGATTGGAGGTGCCCAGGCTGAGTGGAGTGCAGGTTCCCAGGCAGAGTGGGACTGGAAGTGCCCAGGCTGAGTGGAGTGAATGTGCCCAGGCTGAGTGGAGTGAATGTTCCCAGGCTGAATGGGAGTCAATGTGCCTAGACAGAGTGGAGTGAATGTGCCCAGGCTGAGTGGAGTGGAGGTGCCCAGGCTGAGTGGAGTGCTGGTTCCCAGGCAGAGTGGGATTGGAAGTTCCCAGGCTGAGTGGAGTGAATGTCCCCAGGCTGAGTGGATTGCATGTGCCCAGGCAGAGTGGAGTGAATGTGCCGAGGCTGAGTGGAGTGGAGGTGCCCAGGCTGAGTGGAGTGCAGGTTCCCAGGCAGAGTGGGATTGGAAGTTCCCAGGCTGAGTGGAGTGAATGTTCCCAGGCTGAATGGGAGTCAATGTGCCTAGACAGAGTGGAGTGAATGTGCCCAGGCTGAGTGGAGTGGAGGTGCCCAGGCTGAGTGGAGTGCTGGTTCCCAGGCAGAGTGGGATTGGAAGTTCCCAGGCTGAGTGGAGTGAATGTCCCCAGGCTGAGTGGATTGCATGTGCCCAGGCAGAGTGGAGTGAATGTGCCGAGGCTGAGTGGAGTGGAGGTGCCCAGGCTGAGTGGAGTGCAGGTTCCCAGGCAGAGTGGGATTGGAAGTTCCCAGGCTGAGTGGAGTGAATGTCCCCAGGCTGAGTGGATTGCATGTGCCCAGGCTGAGTGGAGTGAATGTGCCAAGGCTGACTGGAGTGGAGGTGCCCAGGCCGAGTGGAGTGAAGGTTCCCAGGCAGAGTGGTACTGGAAGTGCCCAGGCTGAGTGGAGTGAATGTGCCCTGGCTGAGTGGAGTGAATGTGCCCAGGCTGAGTGGAGTGGAGGTGCCCAGGCTGAGTAGAGTGCAGGCACCCAGGCAGAGTGGGATTGGAAGTTCCCAGGCTGAGTGGAGTGAATGTGCCCAGGCTGAATGGGAGTCAATGTGCCTAGACAGAGTGGAGTGAATGTGCCCGGCCGCTGGAGCCCGAAACGTGCGTTTCCCCATTGCCTTGAATGGGCGCGGAGAGAGGGGGGCGCTTTTTGGCTCGTGGCGCGGGCACCGTTGCGCCAAAGCGTCAAGTGTCACACCTCCCCGTGCTCGGGGCGGCCCCTTGGAGCTAACTGGCTGGGTCTGGAGGGGCTGAGAGGCCGCCCAGGAGAACGGGTCCAAACCGCGTTCCGATCGGACGAGAATTGAGGGCGGGACACAGTTCCGCGGTTCACTTTCCGCCCGGGCAAAGGGCCTATAACTTGCGGCGGGAGGGCTTAAGAGTGGGCCCCCGCGAGTCGGGTGGAGAGCCGGGTGTGGAGAGGAGTAGCGGAGGTTCCCAGTCAGAGTGGGAGTGGAGGTTCCTGGGCAGAGTGGGACTGGAAGTGCCCAGGCTGAGTGGAGTGAATGTGCCCTGGCTGAGTGGAGTGAATGTGGCCAGGCTGAGTGGAGTGGAGGTGCCCAGGCTGAGTGGAGTGCAGGCACCCAGGCAGAGTGGGATTGGAAGTGCCCAAGCTGAGTGGAGTGAATGTGCCCAGGCTGAGTGGAGTGGAGGTGCCCAGGCCGAGTGGAGTGCAGGTTCCCAGGCAGAGTGGGACTGGAAGTGCCCAGGCTGAGTGGAGTGGAGGTGCCCAGGCTGAGTGGAGTTGGGGTTCCCTGGCAGAGTGGGACTGGAAGTGCCCAGGCTGAGTGGAGTGAATGTGCCCAGGCTGAGTGGAGTGGAGATGCCCAGGCCGAGTGGAGTGCAGGTTCCCAGGCAGAGTGTGACTGAAAGTGCCCAGGCTGAGTGGAGTGAATGTGCCCAGGCTGAATGGAGTGGAGGTGCCCAGGCTGAGTGGAGGTGCCCAGGCTGAGTGGAGTGCAGGTTCCCAGGCAGAGTGGGATTGGAAGTGCCCAGGCTGAGTGGAGTGAATGTGCCCAGGCTGAGTGGAGTGGGCGCGGAGAGAGGGGGGCGCTTTTTGGCTCGTGGCGCGGGCACCGTTGCGCCAAAGCGTCAAGTGTCAAACCTCCCCGTGCTCGGGGCGGCCCCTTGGAGCTAACTAGCTGGGTCTGGAGGGGCTGCGAGGCCGCCCAGGAGAACGGGTCCAAACCGCGTTCCGATCGGACGAGAATTGAGGGCGGGACACAGTTCCGCGGTTCATTTTCCGCCCGGGCAAAGGGCCTATAACTTGCGGCGGGAGGGCTTAAGAGTGGGCCCCCGCGAGTCGGGTGGAGAGCCGGGTGTGGAGAGGAGTAGCGGAGGTTCCCAGTCAGAGTGGGAGTGGAGGTTCCTGGGCAGAGTGGGACTGGAAGTGCCCAGGCTGAGTGGAGTGAATGTGCCCTGGCTGAGTGGAGTGAATGTGCCCAGGCTGAGTGGAGTGAATGTGCCCAGGCTGAGTGGAGTGAATGTGCCCAGGCTGAGTGGAGAGAATGTGCCCAGGCTAGGTGGATTGGAGGTGCCCAGGCTGAGTGGAGTGCAGGTTCCCAGGCAGAGTGGGACTGGAAGTGCCCAGGCTGAGTGGAGTGAATGTGCCCAGGCTGAGTGGAGTGAATGTTCCCAGGCTGAATGGGAGTCAATGTGCCTAGACAGAGTGGAGTGAATGTGCCCAGGCTGAGTGGAGTGGAGGTGCCCAGGCTGAGTGGAGTGCTGGTTCCCAGGCAGAGTGGGATTGGAAGTTCCCAGGCTGAGTGGAGTGAATGTCCCCAGGCTGAGTGGATTGCATGTGCCCAGGCAGAGTGGAGTGAATGTGCCGAGGCTGAGTGGAGTGGAGGTGCCCAGGCTGAGTGGAGTGCAGGTTCCCAGGCAGAGTGGGATTGGAAGTTCCCAGGCTGAGTGGAGTGAATGTTCCCAGGCTGAATGGGAGTCAATGTGCCTAGACAGAGTGGAGTGAATGTGCCCAGGCTGAGTGGAGTGGAGGTGCCCAGGCTGAGTGGAGTGCTGGTTCCCAGGCAGAGTGGGATTGGAAGTTCCCAGGCTGAGTGGAGTGAATGTCCCCAGGCTGAGTGGATTGCATGTGCCCAGGCAGAGTGGAGTGAATGTGCCGAGGCTGAGTGGAGTGGAGGTGCCCAGGCTGAGTGGAGTGCAGGTTCCCAGGCAGAGTGGGATTGGAAGTTCCCAGGCTGAGTGGAGTGAATGTCCCCAGGCTGAGTGGATTGCATGTGCCCAGGCTGAGTGGAGTGAATGTGCCAAGGCTGACTGGAGTGGAGGTGCCCAGGCCGAGTGGAGTGAAGGTTCCCAGGCAGAGTGGTACTGGAAGTGCCCAGGCTGAGTGGAGTGAATGTGCCCTGGCTGAGTGGAGTGAATGTGCCCAGGCTGAGTGGAGTGGAGGTGCCCAGGCTGAGTAGAGTGCAGGCACCCAGGCAGAGTGGGATTGGAAGTTCCCAGGCTGAGTGGAGTGAATGTGCCCAGGCTGAATGGGAGTCAATGTGCCTAGACAGAGTGGAGTGAATGTGCCCGGCCGCTGGAGCCCGAAACGTGCGTTTCCCCATTGCCTTGAATGGGCGCGGAGAGAGGGGGGCGCTTTTTGGCTCGTGGCGCGGGCACCGTTGCGCCAAAGCGTCAAGTGTCACACCTCCCCGTGCTCGGGGCGGCCCCTTGGAGCTAACTGGCTGGGTCTGGAGGGGCTGAGAGGCCGCCCAGGAGAACGGGTCCAAACCGCGTTCCGATCGGACGAGAATTGAGGGCGGGACACAGTTCCGCGGTTCACTTTCCGCCCGGGCAAAGGGCCTATAACTTGCGGCGGGAGGGCTTAAGAGTGGGCCCCCGCGAGTCGGGTGGAGAGCCGGGTGTGGAGAGGAGTAGCGGAGGTTCCCAGTCAGAGTGGGAGTGGAGGTTCCTGGGCAGAGTGGGACTGGAAGTGCCCAGGCTGAGTGGAGTGAATGTGCCCTGGCTGAGTGGAGTGAATGTGGCCAGGCTGAGTGGAGTGGAGGTGCCCAGGCTGAGTGGAGTGCAGGCACCCAGGCAGAGTGGGATTGGAAGTGCCCAAGCTGAGTGGAGTGAATGTGCCCAGGCTGAGTGGAGTGGAGGTGCCCAGGCCGAGTGGAGTGCAGGTTCCCAGGCAGAGTGGGACTGGAAGTGCCCAGGCTGAGTGGAGTGGAGGTGCCCAGGCTGAGTGGAGTTGGGGTTCCCTGGCAGAGTGGGACTGGAAGTGCCCAGGCTGAGTGGAGTGAATGTGCCCAGGCTGAGTGGAGTGGAGATGCCCAGGCCGAGTGGAGTGCAGGTTCCCAGGCAGAGTGTGACTGAAAGTGCCCAGGCTGAGTGGAGTGAATGTGCCCAGGCTGAATGGAGTGGAGGTGCCCAGGCTGAGTGGAGGTGCCCAGGCTGAGTGGAGTGCAGGTTCCCAGGCAGAGTGGGATTGGAAGTGCCCAGGCTGAGTGGAGTGAATGTGCCCAGGCTGAGTGGAGTGGGCGCGGAGAGAGGGGGGCGCTTTTTGGCTCGTGGCGCGGGCACCGTTGCGCCAAAGCGTCAAGTGTCAAACCTCCCCGTGCTCGGGGCGGCCCCTTGGAGCTAACTAGCTGGGTCTGGAGGGGCTGCGAGGCCGCCCAGGAGAACGGGTCCAAACCGCGTTCCGATCGGACGAGAATTGAGGGCGGGACACAGTTCCGCGGTTCATTTTCCGCCCGGGCAAAGGGCCTATAACTTGCGGCGGGAGGGCTTAAGAGTGGGCCCCCGCGAGTCGGGTGGAGAGCCGGGTGTGGAGAGGAGTAGCGGAGGTTCCCAGTCAGAGTGGGAGTGGAGGTTCCTGGGCAGAGTGGGACTGGAAGTGCCCAGGCTGAGTGGAGTGAATGTGCCCTGGCTGAGTGGAGTGAATGTGCCCAGGCTGAGTGGAGTGAATGTGCCCAGGCTGAGTGGAGTGAATGTGCCCAGGCTGAGTGGAGAGAATGTGCCCAGGCTAGGTGGATTGGAGGTGCCCAGGCTGAGTGGAGTGCAGGTTCCCAGGCAGAGTGGGACTGGAAGTGCCCAGGCTGAGTGGAGTGAATGTGCCCAGGCTGAGTGGAGTGAATGTTCCCAGGCTGAATGGGAGTCAATGTGCCTAGACAGAGTGGAGTGAATGTGCCCAGGCTGAGTGGAGTGGAGGTGCCCAGGCTGAGTGGAGTGCTGGTTCCCAGGCAGAGTGGGATTGGAAGTTCCCAGGCTGAGTGGAGTGAATGTCCCCAGGCTGAGTGGATTGCATGTGCCCAGGCAGAGTGGAGTGAATGTGCCGAGGCTGAGTGGAGTGGAGGTGCCCAGGCTGAGTGGAGTGCAGGTTCCCAGGCAGAGTGGGATTGGAAGTTCCCAGGCTGAGTGGAGTGAATGTTCCCAGGCTGAATGGGAGTCAATGTGCCTAGACAGAGTGGAGTGAATGTGCCCAGGCTGAGTGGAGTGGAGGTGCCCAGGCTGAGTGGAGTGCTGGTTCCCAGGCAGAGTGGGATTGGAAGTTCCCAGGCTGAGTGGAGTGAATGTCCCCAGGCTGAGTGGATTGCATGTGCCCAGGCAGAGTGGAGTGAATGTGCCGAGGCTGAGTGGAGTGGAGGTGCCCAGGCTGAGTGGAGTGCAGGTTCCCAGGCAGAGTGGGATTGGAAGTTCCCAGGCTGAGTGGAGTGAATGTCCCCAGGCTGAGTGGATTGCATGTGCCCAGGCTGAGTGGAGTGAATGTGCCAAGGCTGACTGGAGTGGAGGTGCCCAGGCCGAGTGGAGTGAAGGTTCCCAGGCAGAGTGGTACTGGAAGTGCCCAGGCTGAGTGGAGTGAATGTGCCCTGGCTGAGTGGAGTGAATGTGCCCAGGCTGAGTGGAGTGGAGGTGCCCAGGCTGAGTAGAGTGCAGGCACCCAGGCAGAGTGGGATTGGAAGTTCCCAGGCTGAGTGGAGTGAATGTGCCCAGGCTGAATGGGAGTCAATGTGCCTAGACAGAGTGGAGTGAATGTGCCCGGCCGCTGGAGCCCGAAACGTGCGTTTCCCCATTGCCTTGAATGGGCGCGGAGAGAGGGGGGCGCTTTTTGGCTCGTGGCGCGGGCACCGTTGCGCCAAAGCGTCAAGTGTCACACCTCCCCGTGCTCGGGGCGGCCCCTTGGAGCTAACTGGCTGGGTCTGGAGGGGCTGAGAGGCCGCCCAGGAGAACGGGTCCAAACCGCGTTCCGATCGGACGAGAATTGAGGGCGGGACACAGTTCCGCGGTTCACTTTCCGCCCGGGCAAAGGGCCTATAACTTGCGGCGGGAGGGCTTAAGAGTGGGCCCCCGCGAGTCGGGTGGAGAGCCGGGTGTGGAGAGGAGTAGCGGAGGTTCCCAGTCAGAGTGGGAGTGGAGGTTCCTGGGCAGAGTGGGACTGGAAGTGCCCAGGCTGAGTGGAGTGAATGTGCCCTGGCTGAGTGGAGTGAATGTGGCCAGGCTGAGTGGAGTGGAGGTGCCCAGGCTGAGTGGAGTGCAGGCACCCAGGCAGAGTGGGATTGGAAGTGCCCAAGCTGAGTGGAGTGAATGTGCCCAGGCTGAGTGGAGTGGAGGTGCCCAGGCCGAGTGGAGTGCAGGTTCCCAGGCAGAGTGGGACTGGAAGTGCCCAGGCTGAGTGGAGTGGAGGTGCCCAGGCTGAGTGGAGTTGGGGTTCCCTGGCAGAGTGGGACTGGAAGTGCCCAGGCTGAGTGGAGTGAATGTGCCCAGGCTGAGTGGAGTGGAGATGCCCAGGCCGAGTGGAGTGCAGGTTCCCAGGCAGAGTGTGACTGAAAGTGCCCAGGCTGAGTGGAGTGAATGTGCCCAGGCTGAATGGAGTGGAGGTGCCCAAGCTGAGTGGAGGTGCCCAGGCTGAGTGGAGTGCAGGTTCCCAGGCAGAGTGGGATTGGAAGTGCCCAGGCTGAGTGGAGTGAATGTGCCCAGGCTGAGTGGAGTGGAGGTGCCCAGGCCGAGTGGAGTGCAGGTTCCCAGGCAGAGTGGGACTGGAAGTGCCCAGGCGGAGTGGAGTGGAGGTGCCCAGGCTGAATGGGAGTCAATGTGCCTAGATAGAGTGGAGTGAATGTGCCCGGCCGCCGGAGCCCGAAACGTGCGTTTCCCCATTGCCTTGAATGGGCGCGGAGAGACGGGGGCGCTTTTTGGCTCGTGGCGCGGGCACCGTTGCGCCAAAGCGTCAAGTGTCACACCTCCCCGTGCTCGGGGCGGCCCCTTGGAGCTAACTAGCTGGGTCTGGAGGGGCTGCGAGGCCGCCCAGGAGAACGGGTCCAAACCGCGTTCCGATCGGACGAGAATTGAGGGCGGGACACAGTTCCGCGGTTCACTTTCCGCCCGGGCAAAGGGCTTATAACCCTCGGCGGGAGGGCTTAAGAGTGGGCCCCCGCGAGTCGGGTGGAGAGCCGGGTGTGGAGAGGAGTAGCGGAGGTTCCCAGTCAGAGTGGGAGTGGAGGTTCCTGGGCAGAGTGGGACTGGAAGTGCCCAGGCTGAGTGGAGTGAATGTGACCTGGCTGAGTGGAGTGAATGTGCCCGGGCTGAGTGGAGTGAATGTGCCCAGGCTGAGTGGAGTGAATGTGCCCAGGCTGACTGGAGAGAATGTGCCCAGGCTGAGTGGAGTGAATGTGCCCAGGCTGAGTGGAGTGGAGGTGCCCAGGCCGAGTGGAGTGCAGGTTCCCAGGCAGAGTGGGACTGAAAGTGCCCAGGCTGAGTGGAGTGAATGTGCCCAGGCTGAGTGGAAAGAATGTGCCCAGGCTGAGTGGATTGGAGGTGCCCAGGCTGAGTGGAGTGCAGGTTCCCAGGGAGAGTGGGACTGGAAGTGCCCAGGCTGAGTGGAGTGAATGTGCCCAGGCTGAGTGGAGTGAATGATCCCAGGCTGAATGGGAGTCAATGTGCCTAGACAGAGTGGAGTGAATGTGCCCAGGCTGAGTGGAGTGGAGGTGCCCAGGCTGAGTGGAGTTGGGGTTCCCAGGCAGAGAGGGACTGGAAGTGCCCTGGCTGAGTGGAGTGAATGTGCCCAGGCTGCGTGGAGTGGAGGTTCCCAGGCTGAGTGGAGTGCAGGTTCCCAGCAGAGTGGGACTGGAAGTGCCCAGGCTGAGTGGAGTGAATGTGCCCAGGCTGAGTGGAGTGAATGTGCCCAGGCAGAGTGGAGTGAATGTGCCCAGGCTGAGTGGAGTGGAGGTGCCCAGGCTGAGTGGAGTGCAGGTTCCCAGGCAGAGTGGGACTGGAAGTGCCCAGGCTGAGTGGAGTGAATGTGCCCAGGCTGAATGGAGTGGAGGTGCCCAGGCTGAGTGGAGTGCAGGTTCCCAGGCAGAGTGGGATTGGAAGTGCCCTGGCTGAGTGGAGTGAATGTGGCCAGGCTGAGTGGAGTGGAGGTGCCCAGGCTGAGTGGAGTGCAGGCACCAAGGCAGAGTGGGATTGGAAGTGCCCAGGCTGAGTGGAGTGAATGTGCCCAGGCTGAGTGGAGTGGAGGTGCCCAGGCTGAGTGGAGTTGGGGTTCCCTGGCAGAGTGGGACTGGAAGTGCCAAGGCTGAGTAGAGTGAATGTGCCCAGGCTGAGTGGAGTGAATGTGCCCAGGCTGAGTGGAGTGGAGGTGCCCAGGCTGAGTGGAGTGCAGGTTCCCAGGCAGAGTGTGACTGAAAGTGCCCAGGCTGAGTGGAGTGAATGTGCCCAGGCTGAATGGAGTGGAGGTGCCCAGGCTGAGTGGAGTGCAGGTTCCCAGGCAGAGTGGGATTGGAAGTGCCCAGGCTGAGTGGAGTGAATGTGCCCAGGCTGAGTGGAGTGGAGGTGCCCAGGCCGAGTGGAGTGCAGGTTCCCAGGCAGAGTGGGACTGGAAGTGCCCAGGCGGAATGGAGTGAATGTGCCCAGGCTGAATGGGAGTCAATGTGCCTAGACAGAGTGGAGTGAATGTGCCGAGGCTGAATGGGAGTCAATGTGCCTAGACAGAGTGGAGTGAATGTGCCCGCCCGCCGGAGCCCGAAACGTGCGTTTCCCCATTGCCTTGAATGGGCGCGGAGAGAGGGGGGCGCTTTTTGGCTCGTGGCGCGGGCACCGTTGCGCCAAAGCGTCAAGTGTCACACCTCCCCGTGCTCGGGGCGGCCCCTTGGAGCTAACTAGCTGGGTCTGGAGGGGCTGCGAGGCCGCCCAGGAGAACGGGTCCAAACCGCGTTCCGATCGGACGAGAATTGAGGGCGGGACACAGTTCCGCGGTTCACTTTCCGCCCGGGCAAAGGGCCTATAACCCTCGGCGGGAGGGCTTAAGAGTGGGCCCCCGCGAGTCGGGTGGAGAGCCGGGTGTGGAGAGGAGTAGCGGAGGTTCCCAGTCAGAGTGGGAGTGGAGGTTCCTGGGCAGAGTGGGACTGGAAGTGCCCAGGCTGAGTGGAGTGAATGTGCCCTGGCTGAATGGAGTGAATGTGGCCAGGCTGAGTGGAGTGGAGGTGCCCAGGCCGAATGGAGTGCAGGTTCCCAGGCAGAGTGGGACTGGAAGTGCCCAGGCTGAGTGGAGTGAATGTGCCCAGGCTGAGTGGAGTGGAGGTGCCCAGGCTGAGTGGAGTTGGGGGTCCCTGGCAGAGTGGGACTGGAAGTGCCAAGGCTGAGTGGAGTGAATGTGCCCAGGCTGAGTGGAGTGGAGGTGCCCAGGCTGAGTGGAGTGCAGGTTACCAGGCAGAGTGGGATTGGAAGTGCCCAGGCTGAGTGGAGTGAATGTACCCAGGCTGAGTGGAGTGGAGGTGCCCAGGCTGAGTGGAGTGCAGGTTCCCAGGCAGAGTGGGATTGGAAGTGCCCAGGCTGAGTGGAGTGAATGTGCCCAGGCTGAGTGGAGTGGAGGTGCCCAGGCTGAGTGGAGTTGGGGTTCCCTGGCAGAGTGGGACTGGAAGTGCCAAGGCTGAGTGGAGTGAATGTGCCCAGGCTGAGTGGAGTGCAGGCACCCAGGCAGAGTGGGATTGGAAGTGCCCAGGCTGAGTGGAGTGAATGTGCCCAGGCTGAGTGGAGTGGAGGTGCCCAGGCCGAGTGGAGGGCAGGTTCCCAGGCAGAGTGGGACTGGAAGTGCCAAGGCTGAGTGGAGTGAATGTGCCCAGGCTGAGTGGAGTGGAGATGCCCAGGCCGAGTGGAGTGCAGGTTCCCAGGCAGAGTGTGACTGAAAGTGCCCAGGCTGAGTGGAGTGAATGTGCCCAGGCTGAATGGAGTGGAGGTGCCCAGGCTGAGTGGAGGTGCCCAGGCTGAGTGGAGTGCAGGTTCCCAGGCAGAGTGGGATTGGAAGTGCCAAGGCTGAGTGGAGTGAATGTGCCCAGGCTGAGTGGAGTGAATGTCCCCAGGCTGACTGGAGAGAATGTGCCCAGGCTGAGTGGATTGGAGGTGCCCAGGCTGAGTGGAGTGCAGGTTCCCAGGCAGAGTGGGACTGGAAGTGCCCAGGCTGAGTGGAGTGAATGTGCCCAAGCTGAGTGGAGTGAATGTTCCCAGGCCGAATGGGAGTCAATGTGCCTAGACAGAGTGGAGTGAATGTGCCCAGGCTGAGTGGAGTGAATGTGCCCAGGCTGACTGGAGTGGAGGTGCCCAGGCCGAGTGGAGTGCAGGTTCCCAGGCAGAGTGGGACTGGAAGTGCCCAGGCGGAGTGGAGTGAATGTGCCCAGGCTGAATGGGAGTCAATGTGCCTAGACAGAGTGGAGTGAATGTGCCCGCCCGCCGGAGCCCGAAACGTGCGTTTCCCCATTGCCTTGAATGGGCGCGGAGAGAGGGGGGCGCTTTTTGGCTCGTGGCGCGGGCACCGTTGCGCCAAAGCGTCAAGTGTCACACCTCCCCGTGCTCGGGGCGGCCCCTTGGAGCTAACTGGCTGGGTCTGGAGGGGCTGCGAGGCCGCCCAGGAGAACGGGTCCAAACCGCGTTCCGATCGGACGAGAATTGAGGGCAGGACACAGTTCCGCGGTTCACTTTCCGCCCGGGCAAAGGGCCTATAACTTGCGGCGGGAGGGCTTAAGAGTGGGCCCCCGCGAGTCGGGTGGAGAGCCGGGTGTGGAGAGGAGTAGCGGAGGTTCCCAGTCAGAGTGGGAGTGGAGGTTCCTGGGCAGAGTGGGACTGGAAGTGCCCAGGCTGAGTGGAGTGAATGTGCCCTGGCTGAGTGGAGTGAATGTGCCCAGGCTGAGTGGAGTGGAGGTGCCCAGGCTGAGTAGAGTGCAGGCACCCAGGCAGGAGTGGAGGTGCCCAGGCCGAGTGGAGTGCAGGTTCCCAGGCAGAGTGGGACTGAAAGTGCCCAGGCTGAGTGGAGTGAATGTGCCCCAGGCTGAATGGAGTGGAGGTGCCCAGGCCGAGTGGAGTGCAGGTTCCCAGGCAGAGTGGGACTGAAAGTGCCCAGGCTGAGTGGAGTGAATGTGGCCAGGCTGAGTGGAGTGGAGGTGCCCAGGCTGAGTGGAGTGCAGGCACCCAGGCAGAGTGGGATTGGAAGTACCCAGGCTGAGTGGAGTGAATGTGCCCAGGATGAGTGGAGTGGAGGTGCCCAGGCTGAGTGGAGTTGGGGTTCCCTGGCAGAGTGGGACTGGAAGTGCCAAGGCTGAGTGGAGTGAATGTGCCCAGGCTGAGTGGAGTGGAGGTTCCCAGGCCGAGTGGAGTGCAGGTTCCAAGGCAGAGTGGGACTGAAAGTGCCCAGGCTGAGTGGAGTGAATGTGCCCAGGCTGAATGGAGTGGAGGTGCCCAGGCTGAGTGGAGTGCAGGTTCCCTGGCTGAGTGGGACTGGAAGTGCCAAGGCTGAGTGGAGTGAAGGTACCCAGGCTGAGTGGAGTGGAGGTGCCCAGGCTGAGTGGAGTGCAGGTTCCCAGCAGAGTGGGACTGGAAGTGCCCAGGCTGAGTGGAGTGAATGTGCCCAGGCTGAGTGGAGTGGAGGTGCCTAGACAGAGTGGAGTGAATGTGCCCAGCCGCCGGAGCCCGAAACGTGCGTTTCCCCATTGCCTTGAATGGGCGCGGAGAGAGGGGGGCGCTTTTTGGCTCGTGGCGCGGGCACCGTTGCGCCAAAGCGTCAAGTGTCACCCCTCCCCGTGCTCGGGGCGGCCCCTTGGAGCTAACTGGCTGGGTCTGGAGGGGCTGCGAGGCCGCCCAGGAGAACGGGTCCAAACTGCGTTCCGATCGGACGAGAATTGAGGGCGGGACACAGTTCCGCGGTTCACTTTCCGCCCGGGCAAAGGGCCTATTACTTGCGGCGGGAGGGCTTAAGAGTGGGCCCCCGTGAGTCGGGAGGAGAGCCGGGTGTGGAGAGGAGTAGCGGAGGTTCCCAGTCAGAGTGGGAGTGGAGGTTCCTGGGCAGAGTGGGACTGGAAGTGCCCCGGCTGAGTGGAGTGAATGTGCCCTGGCTGAGTGGAGTGAATGTGGCCAGGCTGAGTGGAGTGGAGGTGCCCAGGCTGAGTGGAGTGCAGGCACCCAGGCAGAGTGGGATTGGAAGTGCCCAGGCTGAGTGGAGTGAATGTGCCCAGGATGAGTGGAGTGGAGGTGCCCAGGCTGAGTGGAGTTGGGGTTCCCTGGCAGAGTGGGACTGGAAGTGCCAAGGCTGAGTGGAGTGAATGTGCCCAGGCTGAGTGGAGTGGAGGTTCCCAGGCCGAGTGGAGTGCAGGTTCCAAGGCAGAGTGGGACTGAAAGTGCCCAGGCTGAGTGGAGTGAATGTGCCCAGGCTGAATGGAGTGGAGGTGCCCAGGCTGAGTGGAGTGCAGGTTCCCTGGCAGAGTGGGATTGGAAGTGCCCAGGCTGAGTGGAGTGAATGTGCCCTGGCTGAGTGGAGTGGAGGTGCCCAGGCCGAGTGGAGTGCAGGTTCCCAGGCAGAGTGGGACTGGAAGTGCCCCGGCGGAATGGAGTGAATGTGCCCAGGCTGAATGGGAGTCAATGTGCCTAGACAGAGTGGAGTGAATGTGCCCGGCCGCCGGAGCCCGAAACGTGCGTTTCCCCATTGCCTTGAATGGGCGCGGAGAGAGGGGGGCGCATTTTGGCTCGTGGCGCGGGCACCGTTGCGCCAAAGTGTCAAGTGTCACACCTCCCCGTGCTCGGGGCGGCCCCTTGGAGCTAACTAGCTGGGTCTGGAGGGGCTGCGAGGCCGCCCAGGAGAACGGGTCCAAACCGCGTTCCGATCGGACGAGAATTGAGGGCGGGACACAGTTCCGCGGTTCACTTTCCGCCCGGGCAAAGGGCCTATAACTTGCGGCGGGAGGGCTTAAGAGTGGGCCCCCGCGAGTCGGGTGGAGAGCCGGGTGTGGAGAGGAGTAGCGGAGGTTCCCAGTCAGAGTGGGAGTGGAGGTTCCTGGGCAGAGTGGGACTGGAAGTGCCCAGGCTGAGTGGAGTGAATGTGCCCAGGCTGAGTGGAGTGAATGTGCCCAGCCTGAGTGGAGTGAATGTGCCCAGGCTGAGTGGAGTGAATGTGCCCAGGCTGACTGGAGAGAATGTGCCCAGGCTGAGTGGATTGGAGGTGCCCAGGCTGAGTGGAGTGCAGGTTCCCAGGCAGAGTGGGAGTGGAGGTTCCTGGGCAGTGTGGGACTGGAAGTGCCCAGGCTGAGTGGAGTGAATGTGCCCTGGCTGAGTGGAGTGAATGTGGCCAGGCTGAGTGGAGTGGAGGTGCCCAGGCTGAGTGGAGTGCAGGCACCCAGGCAGAGTGGGATTGGAAGTGCCCAGGCTGAGTGGAGTGAATGTGCCCAGGATGAGTGGAGTGGAGGTGCCCAGGCTGAGTGGAGTTGGGGTTCCCTGGCAGAGTGGGACTGGAAGTGCCAAGGCTGAGTGGAGTGAATGTGCCCAGGCTGAGTGGAGTGGAGGTTCCCAGGCCGAGTGGAGTGCAGGTTCCAAGGCAGAGTGGGACTGAAAGTGCCCAGGCTGAGTGGAGTGAATGTGCCCAGGCTGAATGGAGTGGAGGTGCCCAGGCTGAGTGGAGTGCAGGTTCCCTGGCAGAGTGGGATTGGAAGTGCCCAGGCTGAGTGGAGTGAATGTGCCCTGGCTGAGTGGAGTGGAGGTGCCCAGGCCGAGTGGAGTGCAGGTTCCCAGGCAGAGTGGGACTGGAAGTGCCCCGGCGGAATGGAGTGAATGTGCCCAGGCTGAATGGGAGTCAATGTGCCTAGACAGAGTGGAGTGAATGTGCCCGGCCGCCGGAGCCCGAAACGTGCGTTTCCCCATTGCCTTGAATGGGCGCGGAGAGAGGGGGGCGCATTTTGGCTCGTGGCGCGGGCACCGTTGCGCCAAAGTGTCAAGTGTCACACCTCCCCGTGCTCGGGGCGGCCCCTTGGAGCTAACTAGCTGGGTCTGGAGGGGCTGCGAGGCCGCCCAGGAGAACGGGTCCAAACCGCGTTCCGATCGGACGAGAATTGAGGGCGGGACACAGTTCCGCGGTTCACTTTCCGCCCGGGCAAAGGGCCTATAACTTGCGGCGGGAGGGCTTAAGAGTGGGCCCCCGCGAGTCGGGTGGAGAGCCGGGTGTGGAGAGGAGTAGCGGAGGTTCCCAGTCAGAGTGGGAGTGGAGGTTCCTGGGCAGAGTGGGACTGGAAGTGCCCAGGCTGAGTGGAGTGAATGTGCCCTGGCTGAGTGGAGTGAATGTGCCCAGCCTGAGTGGAGTGAATGTGCCCAGGCTGAGTGGAGTGAATGTGCCCAGGCTGACTGGAGAGAATGTGCCCAGGCTGAGTGGATTGGAGGTGCCCAGGCTGAGTGGAGTGCAGGTTCCCAGGCAGAGTGGGAGTGGAGGTTCCTGGGCAGTGTGGGACTGGAAGTGCCCAGGCTGAGTGGAGTGAATGTGCCCTGGCTGAGTGGAGTGAATGTGGCCAGGCTGAGTGGAGTGGAGGTGCCCAGGCTGAGTGGAGTGCAGGCACCCAGGCAGAGTGGGATTGGAAGTGCCCAGGCTGAGTGGAGTGAATGTGCCCAGGATGAGTGGAGTGGAGGTGCCCAGGCTGAGTGGAGTTGGGGTTCCCTGGCAGAGTGGGACTGGAAGTGCCAAGGCTGAGTGGAGTGAATGTGCCCAGGCTGAGTGGAGTGGAGGTGCCCAGGCCGAGTGGAGTGCAGGTTCCCAGGCAGAGTGGGACTGGAAGTGCCCAGGCGGAGTGGAGTGAATGTGCCCAGGCTGAATGGGAGTCAATGTGCCAAGACAGAGTGGAGTGAATGTGCCCGGCCGCCGGAGCCCGAAACGTGCGTTTCCCCATTGCCTTGAATGGGCGCGGAGAGAGGGGGGCGCTTTTTGGCTCGTGGCGTGGGCACCGTTGCGCCAAAGCGTCAAGTGTCACCTCTCCCCGTGCTCGGGGCGGCCCCTTGGAGCTAACTGGCTGGGTCTGGAGGGGCTGCGAGGCCGCCCAGGAGAACGGGTCCAAACCGCGTTCCGATCGGACGAGAATTGAGGGCGGGACACAGTTCCGCGGTTCACTTTCCGCCCGGGCAAAGGGCCTATAACTTGCGGCGGGAGGGCTTAAGAGTGGGCCCCCGCGAGTCGGGTGGAGAGCCGGGTGTGGAGAGGAGTAGCGGAGGTTCCCAGTCAGAGTGGGAGTGGAGGTTCCTGGGCAGTGTGGGACTGGAAGTGCCCAGGCTGAGTGGAGTGAATGTGCCCTGGCTGAGTGGAGTGAATGTGGCCAGGCTGAGTGGAGTGGAGGTGCCCAGGCTGAGTGGAGTGCAGGCACCCAGGCAGAGTGGGATTGGAAGTGCCCAGGCTGAGTGGAGTGAATGTGCCCAGGATGAGTGGAGTGGAGGTGCCCAGGCTGAGTGGAGTTGGGGTTCCCTGGCAGAGTGGGACTGGAAGTGCCAAGGCTGAGTGGAGTGAATGTGCCCAGGCTGAGTGGAGTGGAGGTGCCCAGGCCGAGTGGAGTGCAGGTTCCCAGGCAGAGTGGGACTGGAAGTGCCCAGGCGGAGTGGAGTGAATGTGCCCAGGCTGAATGGGAGTCAATGTGCCAAGACAGAGTGGAGTGAATGTGCCCGGCCGCCGGAGCCCGAAACGTGCGTTTCCCCATTGCCTTGAATGGGCGCGGAGAGAGGGGGGCGCTTTTTGGCTCGTGGCGTGGGCACCGTTGCGCCAAAGCGTCAAGTGTCACCTCTCCCCGTGCTCGGGGCGGCCCCTTGGAGCTAACTGGCTGGGTCTGGAGGGGCTGCGAGGCCGCCCAGGAGAACGGGTCCAAACCGCGTTCCGATCGGACGAGAATTGAGGGCGGGACACAGTTCCGCGGTTCACTTTCCGCCCGGGCAAAGGGCCTATAACTTGCGGCGGGAGGGCTTAAGAGTGGGCCCCCGCGAGTCGGGTGGAGAGCCGGGTGTGGAGAGGAGTAGCGGAGGTTCCCAGTCAGAGTGGGAGTGGAGGTTCCTGGGCAGTGTGGGACTGGACGTGCCCAGGCTGAGTGGAGTGAATGTGCCCTGGCTGAGTGGAGTGAATGTGGCCAGGCTGAGTGGAGTGCAGGTTCCCAGCAGAGTGGGACTGGAAGTGACCAGGCTGAGTGGAGTGAATGTGCCCAGGCTGAGTGGAGTGAATGTGCCCAGGCAGAGTGGAGTGAATGTGCCCAGGCTGAGTGGAGTGGAGGTGCCCAGGCTGAGTGGAGTGCAGGTTCCCAGGCAGAGTGGGATTGGAAGTGTCCAGGCTGAGTGGAGTGAATGTGCCCAGGCTGAGTGGAGTGGAGGTGCCCAGGCCGAGTGGAGTGCAGGTTCCCAGGCAGAGTGGGACTGGAAGTGCCCAGGCGGAGTGGAGTGAATGTGCCCAGGCTGAATGGGAGTCAATGTGCCTAGACAGAGTGGAGTGAATGTGCCCAGGCTGAGTGGAGTGGAGGTGCCCAGGCTGAGTGGAGTTGGGGTTCCCAGGCAGAGAGGGACTGGAAGTGCCCTGGCTGAGTGGAGTGAATGTGCCCAGGCTGCGTGGAGTGGAGGTTCCCAGGCAGAGTGGAGCGCAGGTTCCCAGCAGAGTGGGACTGGAAGTGCCCAGGCGGAGTGGAGTGAATGTGCCCAGGCTGAGTGGAGTGAATGTGCCCAGGCTGAGTGGAGTGAATGTGCCCAGGCTGAGTGGAGTGGAGGTGCCCAGGCTGAGTGGAGTGCAGGTTCCCAGGCAGAGTGGAACTGGAAGTGCCCAGGCTGAGTGGAGTGAATGTGCCCAGGCTGAATGGAGTGGAGGTGCCCAGGCTGAGTGGAGTGCAGGTTCCCAGGCAGAGTGGGATTGGAAGTGCCAAGGCTGAGTGGAGTGAATGTACCCAGGCTGAGTGGAGTGGAGGTGCCCAGGCTGAGTGGAGTGCAGGTTCCCAGGCAGAGTGGGATTGGAAGTGCCCAGGCTGAGTGGAGTGAATGTGCCCAGGCTGAGTGGAGTGGAGGTGCCCAGGCTGAGTGGAGTTGGGGTTCCCTGGCAGTGTGGGACTGGAAGTGCCAAGGCTGAGTGGAGTGAATGTACCCAGGCTGAGTGGAGTGGAGGTGCCCAGGCTGAGTTGAGTGCTGGTTCCCAGGCAGAGTGGGATTGGAAGTGCCCAGGCTGAGTGGAGTGAATGTGCCCAGGCTGAGTGGAGTGAATGTGCCCAGGCAGAGTGGAGTGAATGTGCCCAGGCTGAGTGGAGTGGAGGTGCCCAGGCTGAGTGGAGTGCAGGTTCCCAGGCAGAGTGGGATTGGAAGTGTCCAGGCAGAGTGGAGTGAATGTGCCCAGGCTGAGTGGAGTGGAGGTTCCCAGGCCGAGTGGAGTGCAGGTTCCCAGGCAGAGTGGGACTGGAAGTGCCCAGGCGGAGTGGAGTGAATGTGCCCAGGCTGAATGGGAGTCAATGTGCCTAGACAGAGTGGAGTGAATGTGCCCAGGCTGAGTGGAGTGGAGGTGCCCAGGCTGAGTGGAGTTGGGGTTCCCAGGCAGAGAGGGACTGGAAGTGCCCTGGCTGAGTGGAGTGAATGTGCCCAGGCTGCGTGGAGTGGAGGTTCCCAGGCTGAGTGGAGCGCAGGTTCCCAGCAGAGTGGGACTGGAAGTGCCCAGGCTGAGTGGAGTGAATGTGCCCAGGCTGAGTGGAGTGAATGTGCCCAGGCTGAGTGGAGTGAATGTGCCCAGGCTGAGTGGAGTGGAGGTGCCCAGGCTGAGTGGAGTGCAGGTTCCCAGGCAGAGTGGGACTGGAAGTGCCCTGGCTGAGTGGCGTGAATGTGCCCAGGCTGAATGGAGTGGAGGTGCCCAGGCTGAGTGGAGTGCAGGTTCCCAGGCAGAGTGGGATTGGAAGTGCCCAGGCTGAGTGGAGTGAATGTGCCCAGGCTGAGTGGAGTGAATGTTCCCAGGCTGAATGGGAGTGAATGTGCCTAGACAGAGTGGAGTGAATGTGCCCAGGCTGAGTGGAGTGAATGTGCCCAGGCTGAGTGGAGTGAATGTGCCCAGGCTGAGTGGAGTGGAGGTGCCCAGGCTGAGTGGAGTGCAGGTTCCCAGGCAGAGTGGGACTGGAAGTGCCCTGGCTGAGTGGCGTGAATGTGCCCAGGCTGAATGGAGTGGAGGTGCCCAGGCTGAGTGGAGTGCAGGTTCCCAGGCAGAGTGGGATTGGAAGTGCCCAGGCTGAGTGGAGTGAATGTGCCCAGGCTGAGTGGAGTGGAGGTGCCCAGGCCGAGTGGAGTGCAGGTTCCCAGGCAGAGTGGGACTGGAAGTGCCCAGGCGGAGTGGAGTGGAGGTGCCCAGGCTGAATGGGAGTCAATGTGCCTAGATAGAGTGGAGTGAATGTGCCCGGCCGCCGGAGCCCGAAACGTGCGTTTCCCCATTGCCTTGAATGGGCGCGGAGAGACGGGGGCGCTTTTTGGCTCGTGGCGCGGGCACCGTTGCGCCAAAGCGTCAAGTGTCACACCTCCCCGTGCTCGGGGCGGCCCCTTGGAGCTAACTAGCTGGGTCTGGAGGGGCTGCGAGGCCGCCCAGGAGAACGGGTCCAAACCGCGTTCCGATCGGACGAGAATTGAGGGCGGGACACAGTTCCGCGGTTCACTTTCCGCCCGGGCAAAGGGCTTATAACCCTCGGCGGGAGGGCTTAAGAGTGGGCCCCCGCGAGTCGGGTGGAGAGCCGGGTGTGGAGAGGAGTAGCGGAGGTTCCCAGTCAGAGTGGGAGTGGAGGTTCCTGGGCAGAGTGGGACTGGAAGTGCCCAGGCTGAGTGGAGTGAATGTGACCTGGCTGAGTGGAGTGAATGTGCCCGG
>NW_026890311.1:0-1000 GCF_963514075.1 Conger conger
CCCATGCAACCTGTGCCCTCGACTTCTGATATTAGAAATGGCAGAAACAAGCAAAGTGCTACGCATGTAACTATGGTTACGCCAAAGAAGGCATATTTTTTCAGTTCATGGGGGAAAGAAATTGGCGTGAATTGACATGAAGCAGACGTTATGTGTGTTGGGTAGTAAACGGAAGAGACAAAGACATAAGACAGTGATGTGAATGTGAGATAGAGTGCAGGAAACGGAGAGAGAAAGAGGGAATTGGAAAAGGCTTTTATTATGCCGTTAGATCAGTGAGAGGACCACGCTTTCTCAAGGCGCGAGGAAGCTTTATTAAAACAGCGTACACTTGGAATGGAATCCGTGCTGATTGCAATCTGTACTTTATAAAGGAGGCAGCGAACAGGCGCAGTTCTGAGATATCCACAGGGCAGTAAGACTGAGCTTTTCACAGCACAGAGAAAACGCACAACAGGAAGCAGGCTGAACAGGAGGTGAGTCGTTTCGGTGAGAATGTCACAAACATTGGGCCCTTTTTAGAAATATTCACTAAAACAAAATCTAAAGAGCAGCACTGAAATATACATTCAGTGTGCACTGTATTAGGTATTTATTAGACTTATTCTTTATACTTATTTGTCTTCTGCTGCTGTAGCCTATCCACATCTGTATTCTGAAGTTCCCTGGCCTGTTATTAAGGTGGAAATAATTCAGCAGTAACCAAACACAGGATGAAACCAAAACATCATCAAACAAAAAAAAATATTCCTCACTCCTCACATTACATCCTGAAATCTGAATTTAAATTATCTAACTGAAATGATTCTCTCAATGTGAAGAGATTTTTTCCCAGATTCCCAGGTTATTCCAGGCCCTAAGATAGTTCTTGCTCTTGGTATCTGGAACTTACGCAAGGATTAAGAGTGTACATTATAAGAGCAATAACTTATAAATACTTTATGGCACAAAGATTATAATATTACAATAATAAGTACAGCTTTGGAAATAAAGACAGATT
>NW_026890312.1:0-40000 GCF_963514075.1 Conger conger
TCTATCAGGTGTATGCCCATTTGCCAGAAACCGCATTCAGAGCATGTGAAATCCCCAAAATGACGATTTCAAGCTTTGGCACTCTAAGTTTCATAGTTGGTGAAAAAGAGCATATCTTGAAGAGAGAATAGACTAGCTGCTTCCAAATGAAATATGTATGATGGTGAGAGGTTCCATATCATATATCCCAAAGGTAGCCATGTGCTCCTTTAAGAGCTTTAGATATAGGCCTTATAAAAACTTTAACTTTTCCCGCATTCAGAAACAAAGTTTTTCAGAGTGCGCATTTCTTGAAAGTCAAAACTCACATTTCATCCAAAACCAAAAGGTTTGATGGTGGGGCGAAAATCTATCAGGTGTATGCCCATTTGCCAGAAACCGCATTCAGAGCATGTGAAATCCCCAAAATGACGATTTCAAGCTTTGGCACTCTAAGTTTCATAGTTGGTGAAAAAGAGCATATCTTGAAGAGAGAATAGACTAGCTGCTTCCAAATGAAATATGTATGATGGCTAGTGGTTCCATATCATATATTCCAAAGGTAGCCATCTGCTCCTTTAGGATCTTTAGATATAGGCTTTATAAAACCTTTAACTTTTCCCGCATTCAGAAACAAAGTTTTTTAAACTGTGCATTTCTTGAAAGTCAACACTCAAATTTCATCCAAAAGGAAAAGGTTTGATGGTGGGCCGATACTCTATCAGGGGAATGCCCATTTGCCAGAAACCGCATTCAGAGCTTGTGAAATACATACATGACGATTTCAAGCTTTGGCACTCTAAGTTTCTTAGTAGTTGAAAATGAGCATATCTTGTAAAGAGAATACACTAGCTGCTTCAAAATGAAATATGTATGATGGTGAGTGGTTCCATATCATATCTTCCAAAGGTAGCCATCTGCTCCTTTAGGATCTTTAGATATAGGCTTTATAAAACCTTTAACTGTTCCCGCATTCAGAAACGAAGTTTTTCAAACTGTGCATTTCTTGAAAGTCAACACTCAAATTTCATCCAAAAGGAAATGGTTTGATGGTGGGCCGATAATCTATCAGGGGTATGCCCATTTGCCAGAGACCGCATTCAGAGCTTGTGAAATACATATATGACGATTTCAAGCTTTGGCAGTCTAATTTTTTAGGAGTTGAAAATGAGCATATCTTGAAGAGAGAATACACTAGCTGCTTCCAAATGAAATATGTATGATGGTGAGTGGTTCCAGATCATATATTCAAAAGGTAGCCATCTGCTCCTTTAGGAGCTTTATAAAACCTTTAACTTTTCCCGCATTCAGAAACAAAGATTTTCTAACTGTGCATTTCTCGAGTCATCACTCAAATTTCATCCAAAAGGAAAAGGTTTGATGTTGGGCCGATAATCTATCAGGGGTATGCCCATTTGCCAGAAACCGCATTCAGAGCTTGTGAAATACATACATGACGATTTCAAGCTTTGGCACTCTAAGTTTCTTAGGAGTTGAAAATTAGCATATCTTGTAAAGAGAATACACTAGCTGCTTCAAAATGAAATATGTATGATGGTGAGTGGTTCCATATCATATATTCAAAAGGTAGCCATCTGCTCCT
This sequence comes from Conger conger, assembly GCF_963514075.1. Taxonomy (NCBI): domain Eukaryota; kingdom Metazoa; phylum Chordata; class Actinopteri; order Anguilliformes; family Congridae; genus Conger; species Conger conger. The sequence goes on from NW_026890312.1 coordinate 1,583, forward strand.
TTAGGAGCTTTAGATATAGGCTTTATAAAACCTTTACCTTTTCCCGCATTCAGAAACAAAGTTTTTCAAACTGTGCATTTCTTGAAAGTCAACACTCAAATTTCATCCAAAAGGAAAAGGTTTGATGGTGGGCCGATATTCTATCAGGGGTATGCCTATTTGGCAGAAACCGCATTCAGAGCTTGTGAAATACATACATGACGATTTCAAGCTTTGGCAGTCTAAGTTTCTTAGGAGTTGAAAATGAGCATATCTTGAAGAGAGAATACACTAGCTGCTTCCAAATGAAATATGTATGATGGTGAGTGGTTCCATATCATTTTTTCAAAAGGTAGCCATCTGCTCTTTTAGGAGCTTTAGATATAGGCATTATAAAACCTTTACCTTTTCCCGCATTCAGAAACAAAGTTTTTCAAACTGTGCATTTCTTGAAAGTCAACAATCAAATTTCATCCAAAAGGAAAAGGTTTGATGGTGGGCCGATAATCTATCAGGGGTATGCCCATTTGCCAGAAACCGCATTCAGAGCTTGTGAAATACATACATGACGATTTCAAGCTTTGGCAGTCTAAGTTTCTTAGGAGTTGAAAATGAGCATATCTTGAAGAGAGAATACACTCGCTGCTTCCAAATGAAATATGTATGATGTTGAGTGGTTCCATATCATATATTCAAAAGGTAGCCATCTGCTCCTTTAGGAGCTTTTGATATAGGCTTTATAAAACCTTTACCTTTTCCCGCATTCAGAAACAAAGTTTTTCAAACTGTGCATTTCTTGAAAGTCAACACTCAAATTTCATCCAAAAGGAAAAGGTTTGATGGTGGGCCGATATTCTATCAGGGGTATGCCTATTTGCCAGAAACCGCATTCAGAGCTTGTGAAATACATATATGACGATTTCAAGCTTTGGCACTCTAAGTTTCTTAGTAGTTGAAAATGAGCATATCTTGAAGAGAGAACAAACTAGCTGCTTCCAAATAAAATATGTAAGATGCTGAGTGGTTCCATATCATATATTCCAAAGGTAGCCATCTCCTCCTTAAGGATCGTTAGATATAGGCTTTATAAAACCTTTACCTTTTCCCGCATTCAGAAACAAAGTTTTTCAAACTGTGCATTTCTTGAAAGTCAACACTCAAATTTCATCCAAAAGGAAAACGTTTGATGGTGGGCCGATAATCTATCGGGGGTATGCCCATTTGCCAGAAACCGCATTCAGAGCTTGTGAAATACATACATGTCGATTTCAAGCTTCGGCACTCTTAATTTCTTAGGAGTTGAAAATGAGCATATCTTGAAAAGAGAATACACTAGCTGCTTCCAAATGAAATATGTATGATGGTGAGTGGTTCCATATCATACATTCAAAAGGTAGCCATCTTCTCCTTTAGGAGCTTTAGATATAGGCTTTATAAAACCTTTACCCTTTCCCGCATTCAGAAACAAAGTTTTTCAAACTGTGCATTTCTTGAAAGTCAACACTCAAATTTCATCCAAAAGGAAAAGGTTTGATGGTGGGCCGATAATCTATCAGGGGTATGCCCATTTGCCAGAAACCGCATTCAGAGCTTGTGAAATACATATATGACGATTTCAAGCTTTGGCAGTCTAAGTTTTTTAGGAGTTGAAAATGAGCATATCTTGAAGAGAGAATACACTAGCTGCTTCCAAATGAAATATGTATGATGGTGAGTGGTTCCATATCATATATCCCAAAGGTAGCCATGTGCTCCTTTAGGAGCTTTAGATATAGGCCTTATAAAAACTTTTACTTTTCCCGCATTCAGAAACAAAGTTTTTCAAACTGTGCATTTCTTGAAAGTCAACACTCAAATTTCATCCAAAAGGAAATGGTTTGATGGTGGGCCGATAATCTATCAGGGGTATGCCCATTTGCCAGAGACCGCATTCAGAGCTTGTGAAATACATATATGACGATTTCAAGCTTTGGCAGTCTAATTTTTTAGGAGTTGAAAATGAGCATATCTTGAAGAGAGAATACACTAGCTGCTTCCAAATGAAATATGTATGATGGTGAGTGGTTCCAGATCATATATTCAAAAGGTAGCCATCTGCTCCTTTAGGAGCTTTATAAAACCTTTAACTTTTCCCGCATTCAGAAACAAAGATTTTCTCACTGTGCATTTCTCGAGTCATCACTCAAATTTCATCCAAAAGGAAAAGGTTTGATGTTGGGCCGATAATCTATCAGGGGTATGCCCATTTGCCAGAAACCGCATTCAGAGCTTGTGAAATACATACATGACGATTTCAAGCTTTGGCACTCTAAGTTTCTTAGGAGTTGAAAATTAGCATATCTTGTAAAGAGAATACACTAGCTGCTTCAAAATGAAATATGTATGATGGTGAGTGGTTCCATATCATATATTCAAAAGGTAGCCATCTGCTCCTTTAGGAGCTTTAGATATAGGCTTTATAAAACCTTTAACTTTTCCCGCATTCAGAAACAAAGTTTTTCAAACTGTGCATTTCGTGAAAGTCAACACTCAAATTTCATCCAAAAGGAAAAGGTTTGATGGTGGGCCGATAGTCTATCAGGGGTATGCCTATTTGCCAGAAACCGCATTCAGAGCTATTGAAATACATATATGACGATTTCAAGCTTTGGCACTCTAAGTTTCTTAATAGTTGAAAATGAGCATATCTTGAAGAGAGAACACACTAGCTGCTTCCAAATGAAATATGTATGATGGTGAGTGGTTCCATATCATATCTTCCAAAGGTAGCCATCTGCTCCTTTAGGATCTTTAGATATAGGCTTTATAAAACCTTTAACTGTTCCCGCATTCAGAAACGAAGTTTTTCAAACTGTGCATTTCTTGAAAGTCAACACTCAAATTTCATCCAAAAGGAAAAGGTTTGATGGTGGGCCGATACTCTATCAGGGGTATGCCTATTTGCCAGAAACCGCATCCAGAGCTTGTGAAATACATACATGACGATTTCAAGCTTTGGCAGTCTAAGTTTCTTAGGAGTTGAAAATGAGCATATCTTGAAGAGAGAATACACTAGCTGCTTCCAAATGAAATATGTATGATGGTGAGTGGTTCCATATCATTTTTTCAAAAGGTAGCCATCTGCTCTTTTAGGAGCTTTAGATATAGGCATTATAAAACCTTTACCTTTTCCCGCATTCAGAAACAAAGTTTTTCAAACTGTGCATTTCTTGAAAGTCAACACTCAAATTTCATCCAAAAGGAAAAGGTTTGATGGTGGGCCGATAATCTATCGGGGGTATGCCCATTTGCCAGAAACCGCATTCAGAGCTTGTTAAATACATACACGACGATTTCAAGCTTTGGCAGTCTAAGTTTTTTAGGAGTTGAAAATGAGCATATCTTGAAGAGAGAATACACTAGCTGCTTCCAAATGAAATATGTATGATGGTGAGTGGTTCCATATCATATATCCCAAAGGTAGCCATGTGCTCCTTTAGGAGCTTTAGATATAGGCCTTATAAAAACTTTTACTTTTCCCGCATTCAGAAACAAAGTTTTTCAAACTGTGCATTTCTTGAAAGTCAACACTCAAATTTCATCCAAAAGGAAATGGTTTGATGGTGGGCCGATAATCTATCAGGGGTATGCCCATTTGCCAGAGACCGCATTCAGAGCTTGTGAAATACATATATGACGATTTCAAGCTTTGGCAGTCTAATTTTTTAGGAGTTGAAAATGAGCATATCTTGAAGAGAGAATACACTAGCTGCTTTCAAATGAAATATGTATGATGGTGAGTGGTTCCAGATCATATATTCAAAAGGTAGCCATCTGCTCCTTTAGGAGCTTTATAAAACCTTTAACTTTTCCCGCATTCAGAAACAAAGTTTTTCAAACTGTGCATTTCTTGAAAGTCAACACTCAAATTTCATCCAAAAGGAAATGGTTTGATGGTGGGCCGATAATCTATCAGGGGTATGCCCATTTGCCAGAAACCGCATTCAGAGCTATTGAAATACATACATGACGATTTCAAGCTTTGGCACTCTAAGTTTCTTAGGAGTTGAAAATTAGCAAATCTTGAAGAGAGAATACACTAGCTGCTTCCAAATGAAATATGTATGATGGCTAGTGGTTCCATATCATATATTCCAAAGGTAGCCATCTGCTCCTTTAGGATCTTTAGATATAGGCTTTATAAAACCTTTAACTTTTCCCGCATTCAGAAACAAAGTTTTTCAAACTGTGCATTTCTTGAAAGTCAACACTCAAATTTCATCCAAAAGGAAAAGGTTTGATGGTGGGCCGATACTCTATCAGGGGAATGCCCATTTGCCAGAAACCGCATTCAGAGCTTGTGAAATACATACATGACGATTAAAAGCTTTGGCACTCTAAGTTTCTTAGTAGTTGAAAATGAGCATATCTTGTAAAGAGAATACACTAGCTGCTTCAAAATGAAATATGTATGATGGTGAGTGGTTCCATATCATATATTCAAAAGGTAGCCATCTGCTCCTTTAGGAGCTTTAGATATAGGCTTTATAAAACCTTTAACTTTTCCCGCATTCAGAAACAAAGTTTTTCAAACTGTGCATTTCGTGAAAGTCAACACTCAAATTTCATCCAAAAGGAAAAGGTTTGATGGTGGGCCGATACTCTATCAGGGGTATGCCTATTTGCCAGAAACCGCATTCAGAGCTTGTGAAATACATATATGACGATTTCAAGCTTTGGCACTCTAAGTTTCTTAATAGTTGAAAATGAGCATATCTTGAAGAGAGAACACACTAGCTGCTTCCAAATGAAATATGTATGATGGTGAGTGGTTCCATATCATATCTTCCAAAGGTAGCCATCTGCTCCTTTAGGATCTTTAGATATAGGCTTTATAAAACCTTTAACTGTTCCCGCATTCAGAAACGAAGTTTTTCAAACTGTGCATTTCTTGAAAGTCAACACTCAAATTTCATCCAAAAGGAAAAGGTTTGATGGTGGGCCGATACTCTGTCAGGGGTATGCCTATTTGCCAGAAACCGCATCCAGAGCTTGTGAAATACATACATGACGATTTCAAGCTTTGGCAGTCTAAGTTTCTTAGGAGTTGAAAATGAGCATATCTTGAAGAGAGAATACACTAGCTGCTTCCAAATGAAATATGTATGATGGTGAGTGGTTCCATATCATTTTTTCAAAAGGTAGCCATCTGCTCTTTTAGGAGCTTTAGATATAGGCATTATAAAACCTTTACCTTTTCCCGCATTCAGAAACAAAGTTTTTCAAACTGTGCATTTCTTGAAAGTCAACACTCAAATTTCATCCAAAAGGAAAAGGTTTGATGGTGGGCCGATAATCTTTCAGGGGTATGCCCATTTGCCAGAAACCGCATTCAGAGCTTGTTAAATACATACACGACGATTTCAAGCTTTGGCAGTCTAAGTTTCTTAGGAGTTGAAAATTAGCATATCTTGAAGAGAGAATACACTAGCTGCTTCCAAATGAAATATGTATGATGGTCAGTGGTTCCATATCATATATTCCAAACATAGCCATCTCCTCCTTAAGGATCGTTAGATATAGGCATTATAAAACCTTTACCTTTTCCCGCATTCAGAAACAAAGTTTATCAAACTGTGCATTTCTTGAAAGTCAACACTCAAATTTCATCCAAAAGGAAAAGGTTTGATGGTGGGCCGATAATCTATCGGGGGTATGCCCATTTGCCAGAAACCGCATTCAGAGCTTGTTAAATACATACACGACGATTTCAAGCTTTGGCAGTCTAAGTTTCTTAGGAGTTGAAAATGAGCATATCTTGAAGAGAGAATACACTAGCTGCTTCCAAATGAAATATGTATGATGGTGAGTGGTTCCATATCATTTTTTCAAAAGGTAGCCATCTGCTCTTTTAGGAGCTTTAGATATAGGCATTATAAAACCTTTACCTTTTCCCGCATTCAGAAACAAAGTTTTTCAAACTGTGCATTTCTTGAAAGTCAACAATCAAATTTCATCCAAAAGGAAAAGGTTTGATGGTGGGCCGATAATCTATCAGGGGTATGCCCATTTGCCAGAAACCGCATTCAGAGCTTGTGAAATACATACATGACGATTTCAAGCTTTGGCAGTCTAAGTTTCTTAGGAGTTGAAAATGAGCATATCTTGAAGAGAGAATACACTCGCTGCTTCCAAATGAAATATGTATGATGTTGAGTGGTTCCATATCATATATTCAAAAGGTAGCCATCTGCTCCTTTAGGAGCTTTTGATATAGGCTTTATAAAACCTTTACCTTTTCCCGCATTCAGAAACAAAGTTTTTCAAACTGTGCATTTCTTGAAAGTCAACACTCAAATTTCATCCAAAAGGAAAAGGTTTGATGGTGGGCCGATATTCTATCAGGGGTATGCCTATTTGCCAGAAACCGCATTCAGAGCTTGTGAAATACATATATGACGATTTCAAGCTTTGGCACTCTAAGTTTCTTAGTAGTTGAAAATGAGCATATCTTGAAGAGAGAACAAACTAGCTGCTTCCAAATAAAATATGTAAGATGCTGAGTGGTTCCATATCATATATTCCAAAGGTAGCCATCTCCTCCTTAAGGATCGTTAGATATAGGCTTTATAAAACCTTTACCTTTTCCCGCATTCAGAAACAAAGTTTTTCAAACTGTGCATTTCTTGAAAGTCAACACTCAAATTTCATCCAAAAGGAAAAGGTTTGATGGTGGGCCGATAATCTATCGGGGGTATGCCCATTTGCCAGAAACCGCATTCAGAGCTTGTGAAATACATACATGTCGATTTCAAGCTTCGGCACTCTTAATTTCTTAGGAGTTGAAAATGAGCATATCTTGAAAAGAGAATACACTAGCTGCTTCCAAATGAAATATGTATGATGGTGAGTGGTTCCATATCATACATTCAAAAGGTAGCCATCTTCTCCTTTAGGAGCTTTAGATATAGGCTTTATAAAACCTTTACCCTTTCCCGCATTCAGAAACAAAGTTTTTCAAACTGTGCATTTCTTGAAAGTCAACACTCAAATTTCATCCAAAAGGAAAAGGTTTGATGGTGGGCCGATAATCTATCAGGGGTATGCCCATTTGCCAGAAACCGCATTCAGAGCTTGTGAAATACATATATGACGATTTCAAGCTTTGGCAGTCTAAGTTTTTTAGGAGTTGAAAATGAGCATATCTTGAAGAGAGAATACACTAGCTGCTTCCAAATGAAATATGTATGATGGTGAGTGGTTCCATATCATATATCCCAAAGGTAGCCATGTGCTCCTTTAGGAGCTTTAGATATAGGCCTTATAAAAACTTTTACTTTTCCCGCATTCAGAAACAAAGTTTTTCAAACTGTGCATTTCTTGAAAGTCAACACTCAAATTTCATCCAAAAGGAAATGGTTTGATGGTGGGCCGATAATCTATCAGGGGTATGCCCATTTGCCAGAGACCGTATTCAGAGCTTGTGAAATACATATATGACGATTTCAAGCTTTGGCAGTCTAATTTTTTAGGAGTTGAAAATGAGCATATCTTGAAGAGAGAATACACTAGCTGCTTCCAAATGAAATATGTATGATGGTGAGTGGTTCCAGATCATATATTCAAAAGGTAGCCATCTGCTCCTTTAGGAGCTTTATAAAACCTTTAACTTTTCCCGCATTCAGAAACAAAGATTTTCTAACTGTGCTTTTCTCGAGTCATCACTCAAATTTCATCCAAAAAGAAAAGGTTTGATGTTGGGCCGATAATCTATCAGGGGTATGCCCATTTGCCAGAAACCGCATTCAGAGCTTGTGAAATACATACATGACGATTTCAAGCTTTGGCACTCTAAGTTTCTTAGGAGTTGAAAATTAGCATATCTTGTAAAGAGAATACACTAGCTGCTTCAAAATGAAATATGTATGATGGTGAGTGGTTCCATATCATATATTCAAAAGGTAGCCATCTGCTCCTTTAGGAGCTTTAGATATAGGCTTTATAAAACCTTTAACTTTTCCCGCATTCAGAAACAAAGTTTTTCAAACTGTGCATTTCGTGAAAGTCAACACTCAAATTTCATCCAAAAGGAAAAGGTTTGATGGTGGGCCGATAGTCTATCAGGGGTATGCCTATTTGCCAGAAACCGCATTCAGAGCTATTGAAATACATATATGACGATTTCAAGCTTTGGCACTCTAAGTTTCTTAATAGTTGAAAATGAGCATATCTTGAAGAGAGAACACACTAGCTGCTTCCAAATGAAATATGTATGATGGTGAGTGGTTCCATATCATATCTTCCAAAGGTAGCCATCTGCTCCTTTAGGATCTTTAGATATAGGCTTTATAAAACCTTTAACTGTTCCCGCATTCAGAAACGAAGTTTTTCAAACTGTGCATTTCTTGAAAGTCAACACTCAAATTTCATCCAAAAGGAAAAGGTTTGATGGTGGGCCGATACTCTATCAGGGGTATGCCTATTTGCCAGAAACCGCATCCAGAGCTTGTGAAATACATACATGACGATTTCAAGCTTTGGCAGTCTAAGTTTCTTAGGAGTTGAAAATGAGCATATCTTGAAGAGAGAATACACTAGCTGCTTCCAAATGAAATATGTATGATGGTGAGTGGTTCCATATCATTTTTTCAAAAGGTAGCCATCTGCTCTTTTAGGAGCTTTAGATATAGGCATTATAAAACCTTTACCTTTTCCCGCATTCAGAAACAAAGTTTTTCAAACTGTGCATTTCTTGAAAGTCAACACTCAAATTTCATCCAAAAGGAAAAGGTTTGATGGTGGGCCGATAATCTATCGGGGGTATGCCCATTTGCCAGAAACCGCATTCAGAGCTTGTTAAATACATACACGACGATTTCAAGCTTTGGCAGTCTAAGTTTTTTAGGAGTTGAAAATGAGCATATCTTGAAGAGAGAATACACTAGCTGCTTCCAAATGAAATATGTATGATGGTGAGTGGTTCCATATCATATATCCCAAAGGTAGCCATGTGCTCCTTTAGGAGCTTTAGATATAGGCCTTATAAAAACTTTTACTTTTCCCGCATTCAGAAACAAAGTTTTTCAAACTGTGCATTTCTTGAAAGTCAACACTCAAATTTCATCCAAAAGGAAATGGTTTGATGGTGGGCCGATAATCTATCAGGGGTATGCCCATTTGCCAGAGACCGCATTCAGAGCTTGTGAAATACATATATGACGATTTCAAGCTTTGGCAGTCTAATTTTTTAGGAGTTGAAAATGAGCATATCTTGAAGAGAGAATACACTAGCTGCTTTCAAATGAAATATGTATGATGGTGAGTGGTTCCAGATCATATATTCAAAAGGTAGCCATCTGCTCCTTTAGGAGCTTTATAAAACCTTTAACTTTTCCCGCATTCAGAAACAAAGTTTTTCAAACTGTGCATTTCTTGAAAGTCAACACTCAAATTTCATCCAAAAGGAAATGGTTTGATGGTGGGCCGATAATCTATCAGGGGTATGCCCATTTGCCAGAAACCGCATTCAGAGCTATTGAAATACATACATGACGATTTCAAGCTTTGGCACTCTAAGTTTCTTAGGAGTTGAAAATTAGCAAATCTTGAAGAGAGAATACACTAGCTGCTTCCAAATGAAATATTTATGATGGCTAGTGGTTCCATATCATATATTCCAAAGGTAGCCATCTGCTCCTTTAGGATCTTTAGATATAGGCTTTATAAAACCTTTAACTTTTCCCGCATTCAGAAACAAAGTTTTTCAAACTGTGCATTTCTTGAAAGTCAACACTCAAATTTCATCCAAAAGGAAAAGGTTTGATGGTGGGCCGATACTCTATCAGGGGAATGCCCATTTGCCAGAAACCGCATTCAGAGCTTGTGAAATACATACATGACGATTAAAAGCTTTGGCACTCTAAGTTTCTTAGTAGTTGAAAATGAGCATATCTTGTAAAGAGAATACACTAGCTGCTTCAAAATGAAATATGTATGATGGTGAGTGGTTCCATATCATATATTCAAAAGGTAGCCATCTGCTCCTTTAGGAGCTTTAGATATAGGCTTTATGAAACCTTTAACTTTTCCCGCATTCAGAAACAAAGTTTTTCAAACTGTGCATTTCGTGAAAGTCAACACTCAAATTTCATCCAAAAGGAAAAGGTTTGATGGTGGGCCGATACTCTATCAGGGGTATGCCTATTTGCCAGAAACCGCATTCAGAGCTTGTGAAATACATATATGACGATTTCAAGCTTTGGCACTCTAAGTTTCTTAATAGTTGAAAATGAGCATATCTTGAAGAGAGAACACACTAGCTGCTTCCAAATGAAATATGTATGATGGTGAGTGGTTCCATATCATATCTTCCAAAGGTAGCCATCTGCTCCTTTAGGATCTTTAGATATAGGCTTTATAAAACCTTTAACTGTTCCCGCATTCAGAAACGAAGTTTTTCAAACTGTGCATTTCTTGAAAGTCAACACTCAAATTTCATCCAAAAGGAAAAGGTTTGATGGTGGGCCGATACTCTGTCAGGGGTATGCCTATTTGCCAGAAACCGCATCCAGAGCTTGTGAAATACATACATGACGATTTCAAGCTTTGGCAGTCTAAGTTTCTTAGGAGTTGAAAATGAGCATATCTTGAAGAGAGAATACACTAGCTGCTTCCAAATGAAATATGTATGATGGTGAGTGGTTCCATATCATTTTTTCAAAAGGTAGCCATCTGCTCTTTTAGGAGCTTTAGATATAGGCATTATAAAACCTTTACCTTTTCCCGCATTCAGAAACAAAGTTTTTCAAACTGTGCATTTCTTGAAAGTCAACACTCAAATTTCATCCAAAAGGAAAAGGTTTGATGGTGGGCCGATAATCTTTCAGGGGTATGCCCATTTGCCAGAAACCGCATTCAGAGCTTGTTAAATACATACACGACGATTTCAAGCTTTGGCAGTCTAAGTTTCTTAGGAGTTGAAAATTAGCATATCTTGAAGAGAGAATACACTAGCTGCTTCCAAATGAAATATGTATGATGGTGAGTGGTTCCATATCATATATTCCAAACATAGCCATCTCCTCCTTAAGGATCGTTAGATATAGGCATTATAAAACCTTTACCTTTTCCCGCATTCAGAAACAAAGTTTATCAAACTGTGCATTTCTTGAAAGTCAACACTCAAATTTCATCCAAAAGGAAAAGGTTTGATGGTGGGCCGATAATCTATCGGGGGTATGCCCATTTGCCAGAAACCGCATTCAGAGCTTGTTAAATACATACACGACGATTTCAAGCTTTGGCAGTCTAAGTTTTTTAGGAGTTGAAAATGAGCATATCTTGAAGAGAGAATTCACTAGCTGCTTCCAAATGAAATATGTATGATGGTGAGTGGTTCCATATCATATATCCCAAAGGTAGCCATCTGCTCCTTTAGGAGCTTTAGATATAGGCCTTATAAAAACTTTTACTTTTCCCGCATTCAGAAACAAAGTTTTTCAAACTGTGCATTTCTTGAAAGTCAACACTCAAATTTCATCCAAAAGGAAATGGTTTGATGGTGGGCCGATAATCTATCAGGGGTATGCCCATTTGCCAGAGACCGCATTCAGAGCTTGTGAAATACATATATGACGATTTCAAGCTTTGGCAGTCTAATTTTTTAGGAGTTGAAAATGAGCATATCTTGAAGAGAGAATACACTAGCTGCTTCCAAATGAAATATGTATGATGGTGAGTGGTTCCAGATCATATATTCAAGAGGTAGCCATCTGCTCCTTTAGGAGCTTTATAAAACCTTTAACTTTTCCCGCATTCAGAAACAAAGATTTTCTAACTGTGCATTTCTCGAGTCAACACTCAAATTTCATCCAAAAGGAAAAGGTTTGATGTTGGGCCGATAATCTCTCAGGGGTATGCCCATTTGCCAGAAACCGCATTCAGAGCTATTGAAATACATACATGACGATTTCAAGCTTTGGCACTCTAAGTTTCTTAGGAGTTGAAAATTAGCATATCTTGAAGAGAGAATACACTAGCTGCTTCCAAATGAAATATGTATGATGGCTAGTGGTTCCATATCATATATTCCAAAGGTAGCCATCTGCTCCTTTAGGATCTTTAGATATAGGCTTTATAAAACCTTTAACTTTTCCCGCATTCAGAAACAAAGTTTTTCAAACTGTGCATTTCGTGAAAGTCAACACTCAAATTTCATCCAAAAGGAAAAGGTTTGATGGTGGGCCGATACTCTATCAAGGGTATGCCTATTTGCCAGAAACCGCATTCAGAGCTTGTGAAATACATATATGACGATTTCAAGCTTTGGCACTCTAAGTTTCTTAATAGTTGAAAATGAGCATATCTTGAAGAGAGAACACACTAGCTGCTTCCAAATGAAATATGTATGATGGTGAGTGGTTCCATATCATATCTTCCAAAGGTAGCCATCTGCTCCTTTAGGATCTTTAGATATAGGCTTTATAAAACCTTTAACTGTTCCCGCATTCAGAAACGAAGTTTTTCAAACTGTGCATTTCTTGAAAGTCAACACTCAAATTTCATCCAAAAGGAAAAGGTTTGATGGTGGGCCGATACTCTATCAGGGGTATGCCTATTTGCCAGAAACCGCATCCAGAGCTTGTGAAATACATACATGACGATTTCAAGCTTTGGCAGTCTAAGTTTCTTAGGAGTTGAAAATGAGCATATCTTGAAGAGAGAATACACTAGCTGCTTCCAAATGAAATATGTATGATGGTGAGTGGTTCCATATCATTTTTTCAAAAGGTAGCCATCTGCTTTTTTAGGAGCTTTAGATATAGGCATTATAAAACCTTTACCTTTTCCCGCATTCAGAAACAAAGTTTTTCAAACTGTGCATTTCTTGAAAGTCAACACTCAAATTTCATCCAAAAGGAAAAGGTTTGATGGTGGGCCGATAATCTTTCAGGGGTATGCCCATTTGCCAGAAACCGCATTCAGAGCTTGTTAAATACATACACGACGATTTCAAGCTTTGGCAGTCTAAGTTTCTTAGGAGTTGAAAATTAGCATATCTTGAAGAGAGAATACACTAGCTGCTTCTAAATGAAATATGTATGATGGTCAGTGGTTCCATATCATATATTCCAAACATAGCCATCTCCTCCTTAAGGATCGTTAGATATAGGCATTATAAAACCTTTACCTTTTCCCGCATTCAGAAACAAAGTTTTTCAAACTGTGCATTTCTTGAAAGTCAACACTCAAATTTCATCCAAAAGGAAAAGGTTTGATGGTGGGCCGATAATCTATCGGGGGTATGCCCATTTGCCAGAAACCGCATTCAGAGCTTGTGAAATACATACATGTCGATTTCAAGCTTTGGCACTCTTAATTTCTTAGGAGTTGAAAATGAGCCTATCTTGAAGAGAGAATACACTAGCTGCTTCCAAATGAAATATGTATGATGGTGAGTGGTTCCATATCATACATTCAAAAGGTAGCCATCTTCTCCTTTAGGAGCTTTAGATATAGGCTTTATAAAACCTTTACCCTTTCCCGCATTCAGAAACAAAGTTTTTCAAACTGTGCATTTCTTGAAAGTCAACACTCAAATTTCATCCAAAAGGAAAAGGTTTGATGGTGGGCCGATAATCTATCAGGGGTATGCCCATTTGCCAGAAACCGCATTCAGAGCTTGTCAAATACATACATGACGATTTCAAGCTTTGGCAGTCTAAGTTTCTTAGGAGTTGAAAATGAGCATATCTTGAAGAGAGAATACACTCGCTGCTTCCAAATGAAATATGTATGATGGTGAGTGGTTCCATATCATTTTTTCAAAAGGTAGCCATCTGCTCTTTTAGGAGCTTTAGATATAGGCATTATAAAACCTTTACCTTTTCCCGCATTCAGAAACGAAGTTTTTCAAACTGTGCATTTCTTGAAAGTCAACACTCAAATTTCATCCAAAAGGAAATGGTTTGATGGTGGGCCGATACTCTATCAGGGGTATGCCTATTTGCCAGAAACCGCATCCAGAGCTTGTGAAATACATACATGACGATTTCAAGCTTTGGCAGTCTAAGTTTCTTAGGAGTTGAAAATGAGCATATCTTGAAGAGAGAATACACTAGCTGCTTCCAAATGAAATATGTATGATGGTGAGTGGTTCCATATCATTTTTTCAAAAGGTAGCCATCTGCTTTTTTAGGAGCTTTAGATATAGGCATTATAAAACCTTTACCTTTTCCCGCATTCAGAAACAAAGTTTTTCAAACTGTGCATTTCTTGAAAGTCAACACTCAAATTTCATCCAAAAGGAAAAGGTTTGATGGTGGGCCGATAATCTTTCAGGGGTATGCCCATTTGCCAGAAACCGCATTCAGAGCTTGTTAAATACATACACGACGATTTCAAGCTTTGGCAGTCTAAGTTTCTTAGGAGTTGAAAATTAGCATATCTTGAAGAGAGAATACACTAGCTGCTTCTAAATGAAATATGTATGATGGTCAGTGGTTCCATATCATATATTCCAAACATAGCCATCTCCTCCTTAAGGATCGTTAGATATAGGCATTATAAAACCTTTACCTTTTCCCGCATTCAGAAACAAAGTTTTTCAAACTGTGCATTTCTTGAAAGTCAACACTCAAATTTCATCCAAAAGGAAAAGGTTTGATGGTGGGCCGATAATCTATCGGGGGTATGCCCATTTGCCAGAAACCGCATTCAGAGCTTGTGAAATACATACATGACGATTTCAAGCTTTGGCAGTCTAAGTTTCTTAGGAGTTGAAAATTAGCATATCTTGAAGAGAGAATACACTCGCTGCTTCCAAATGAAATATGTATGATGTGTAGTGGTTCCATATCGTATCTTCCAAAGGTAGCCATCTGCTCCTTTAGGATCTTTAGATATAGGCTTTATAAAACCTTTAACTGTTCCCGCATTCAGAAACGAAGTTTTTCAAACTGTGCATTTCTTGAAAGTCAACACTCAAATTTCATCCAAAAGGAAAAGGTTTGATGGTGGGCCGATACTCTATCAGGGGTATGCCTATTTGCCAGAAACCGCATTCAGAGCTTGTGAAATACATACATGACGATTTCAAGCTTTGGCAGTCTAAGTTTCTTAGGAGTTGAAAATGAGCATATCTTGAAGAGAGAATACACTAGCTGCTTCCAAATGAAATATGTATGATGGTGAGTGGTTCCATATCATTTTTTCAAAAGGTAGCCATCTGCTCTTTTAGGAGCTTTAGATATAGGCATTATAAAACCTTTACCTTTTCCCGCATTCAGAAACAAAGTTTTTCAAACTGTGCATTTCTTGAAAGTCAACACTCAAATTTCATCCAAAAGGAAAAGGTTTGATGGTGGGCCCATAATCTATCAGGGGTATGCCCATTTGCCAGAAACCGCATTCAGAGCTTTTGAAATACATACATGACGATTTCAAGCTTTGGCAGTCTAAGTTTCTTAGGAGTTGAAATTGAGCATATCTTGAAGAGAGAATACACTCGCTGCTTCCAAATGAAATATGTATGATGTTGAGTGGTTCCATATCATATATTCAAAAGGTAGCCATCTGCTCCTTTAGGAGCTTTAGATATAGGCTTTATAAAACCTTTACCTTTTCCCGCATTCAGAAACAAAGTTTTTCAAACTGTGCATTTCTTGAAAGTCAACACTCAAATTTCATCCAAAAGGAAAAGGTTTGATGGTGGGCCGATAATCTATCAGGGGTATGCCCATTTGCCAGAAACCGCATTCAGAGCTTGTCAAATACATACATGACGATTTCAAGCTTTGGCAGTCTAAGTTTCTTAGGAGTTGAAAATGAGCATATCTTGAAGAGAGAATACACTCGCTGCTTCCAAATGAAATATGTATGATGGTGAGTGGTTCCATATCATTTTTTCAAAAGGTAGCCATCTGCTCTTTTAGGAGCTTTAGATATAGGCATTATAAAACCTTTACCTTTTCCCGCATTCAGAAACGAAGTTTTTCAAACTGTGCATTTCTTGAAAGTCAACACTCAAATTTCATCCAAAAGGAAAAGGTTTGATGGTGGGCCGATAATCTATCAGGGGTATGCCCATTTGCCAGAAACCGCATTCAGAGCTTGTGAAATACATATATGACGATTTCAAGCTTTGGCAGTCTAATTTTTTAGGAGTTGAAAATGAGCATATCTTGAAGAGAGAATACACTAGCTGCTTCCAAATGAAATATGTATGATGGTGAGTGGTTCCAGATCATATATTCAAAAGGTAGCCATCTGCTCCTTTAGGATCTTTAGATATAGGCTTTATAAAACCTTTAACTTTTCCCGCATTCAGAAACAAAGTTTTTCAAACTGTGCATTTCTTGAAAGTCAACACTCAAATTTCATCCAAAAGGAAAAGGTTTGATGGTGGGCCGATACTCTATCAGGGGAATGCCCATTTGCCAGAAACCGCATTCAGAGCTTGTGAAATACATACATGACGATTTCAAGCTTTGGCACTCTAAGTTTCTTAGTAGTTGAAAATGAGCATATCTTGTAAAGAGAATACACTAGCTGCTTCAAAATTAAATATGTATGATGGTGAGTGGTTCCATATCATATATTCAAAAGGTAGCCATCTGCTCCTTTAGGAGCTTTAGATATAGGCTTTATAAAACCTTTAACTTTTCCCGCATTCAGAAACAAAGTTTTTCAAACTGTGCATTTCGTGAAAGTCAACACTCAAATTTCATCCAAAAGGAAAAGGTTTGATGGTGGGCCGATACTCTATCAGGGGTATGCCTATTTGCCAGAAACCGCATTCAGAGCTTGTGAAATACATATATGACGATTTCAAGCTTTGGCACTCTAAGTTTCTTAATAGTTGAAAATGAGCATATCTTGAAGAGAGAACACACTAGCTGCTTCCAAATGAAATATGTATGATGGTGAGTGGTTCCATATCATATCTTCCAAAGGTAGCCATCTGCTCCTTTAGGATCGTTAGATATAGGCATTATAAAACCTTTAACTGTTCCCGCATTCAGAAACGAAGTTTTTCAAACTGTGCATTTCTTGAAAGTCAACACTCAAATTTCATCCAAAAGGAAAAGGTTTGATGGTGGGCCGATACTCTATCAGGGGTATGCCCATTTGCCAGAAACCGCATTCAGAGCTTGTGAAATACATACATGACGATTTCAAGCTTTGGCAGTCTAAGTTTCTTAGGAGTTGAAAATGAGCATATCTTGAAGAGAGAATACACTCGCTGCTTCCAAATGAAATATGTATGATGTTGAGTGGTTCCATATCATATCTTCCAAAGGTAGCCATGTGCTCCTTTAGGAGCTTTAGATATAGGCTTTATAAAACCTTTACCTTTTCCCGCATTCAGAAACAAAGTTTTTCAAACTGTGCATTTCTTGAAAGTCAACACTCAAATTTCATCCAAAAGGAAAAGGTTTGATGGTGGGCCGATAATCTATCAGGGGTATGCCTATTTGCCAGAAACCGCATTCAGAGCTTGTGAAATACATATATGACGATTTCAAGCTTTGGCACTCTAAGTTTCTTAGTAGTTGAAAATGAGCATATCTTGAAAAGAGAATACACTATCTGCTTCCAAATAAAATATGTATGATGATGAGTGGTTCCATATCATACATTCAAAAGGTAGCCATCTGCTCCTTTAGGAGCATTAGATATAGGCTTTAAAAAACCTTTAACTATTCCCGCATTCAGAAACAAAGTTTTTCAAACTGTGCATTTCTTGAAAGTCAACACTAAAATTTCATCCAAAAGGAAATGGTTTGATGGTGGGCCGATAATCTATCAGGGGTATGCCCATTTGCTAGAAACCGCATTCAGAGCTTTTGAAATACATACATGACGATTTCAAGCTTTGGCAGTCTAAGTTTCTGAGGAGTTGAAAATGAGCATATCTTGAAGAGAGAATACACTAGCTGCATCCAAATGAAATATTTATGATGGTGAGTGGTTCCATATCATATATTCAAAAGGTAGCCATCTACTCTTTTAGGAGCTTTAGATATAGGCTTTATAAAACCTTTACCTTTTTCCGCATTCAGGAACAAAGTTTTTCAAACTGTGCATTTCTTGAAAGTCAACACTCAAATTTCATCCAAAAGGAAAAGGTTTGATGGTGGGCCGATAATCTTTCAGGGGTATGCCCATTTGCCAGAAACCGCATTCAGAGCTTTTGAAATACATACATGACGATTTCAAGCTTTGGCAGTCTATGTTTCTGAGGAGTTGAAAATGAGCATATCTTGAAGAGAGAATACACTAGCTTCTTCCAAATGAAATATGTATGATGGTGACTGGTTCCATATCATATATTCAAAAGGTAGCCATCAGCTCCTTTAGGAGCTCAATAAAACCTTTAACTTTTCCCGCATTCAGAAACAAAGTTTTTCAAACTGTGCATGTCTTGAAAGTCAACACTCAAATTTCATCCAAAAGGAAAAGGTTTGATGGTGGGCCGATACTCTATCAGGGGAATGCCCATATGCCAGAAACCACATTCAGAGCTTGTGAAATACATATATGACGATTTCAAGCTTTGGCACTCTAAGTTTCTTAGGAGTTGAAAATGAGCATATCTTGAAGAGAGAATACACTAGCTGCTTCCAAATGAAATATGTATGATGACTAGTGGTTCCATATCATATATTCCAAAGGTAGCCATCTGCTCCTTTAGGATCTTTAGATATAGGCTTTATAAAACCTTTACCTTTTCCCGCATTCAGAAACAAAGTTTTTCAAACTGTGCATTTCTTGAAAGTCAACACTCAAATTTCATCCAAAAGGAAAAGGTTTGATGGTGGGCCGATACTCTATCAGGGGAATGCCCATTTGGCAGAAACCGCATTCAGAGCTTGTGAAATACATACATGACGATGTCAAGCATTGGCACTCTAAGTTTCTTAGTAGTTGAAAATGAGCATATCTTGTAAAGAGAGTACACTAGCTGCTTCCAAATGAAATATGTATGATGGCTAGTGGTTCCATATCATATATTCCAAAGGTAGCAATCTGCTCCTTTAGGATCTTTAGATATAGGCTTTATAAAACTTTTAACTTTTCCCGCATTCAGAAACAAAGTTTTTCAAACTGTGCATTTCTTGAAAGTCAACACTCAAATTTCATCCAAAAGGAAAAGGTTTGATGGTGGGCCGATACTCTATCAGGGGAATGCCCATTTGGCAGAAACCGCATTCAGAGCTTGTGAAATACATACATGACGATTTCAAGCTTTGGCACTCTAAGTTTCTTAGTAGTTGAAAATGAGCATATCTTCTAAAGAGAATACACTCGCTGCTTCCAAATGAAATATGTATGATGGTGAGTGGTTCCATATCATATATTCAAAAGGTAGCCATCTGCTCCTTTTGGAGCTTTATAAAACCTTTAACTTTTCCCGCATTCAGAAACAAAGATTTTCTAACTGTGCATTTCTTGAAAGTCAATTCTCAAATTTCATCCAAAATGAAAACTTTTGAGGGTGGGCCGATAATCTATCAGGGGTATGCCCATTTGCCAGAAACCGCATTCAGAGCTTGTGAAATACATATATGACGATTTCAAGCTTTGGCACTCTAAGTTTCTTAGGAGTTGAAAATTAGCATATCTTGAAGAGAGAATACACTAGCTGCTTCCAAATGAAATACGTATGATGACTAGTAGTTCCATATCATATATTCAAAAGGTAGCCATCTGCTCCTTTAGGAGCTTTAGATATATGCTTTAAAAAACCTTTAACTTTTCCCGCATTCAGAAACAAAGTTTTTCAAACTGTGCATTTCGTGAAAGTCAACACTCAAATTTCATCTAAAAGGAAAAGGTTTGATGGTGGGCCGATACTTTATCAGGGGTATGCCTATTTGCCAGAAACCACATTCAGAGCTTGTGAAATACATATATGACGATTTCAAGCTTTGGCACTCTAAGTTTCTTAATAGTTGAAAATGAGCATATCTTGAAGAGAGAACACACTAGCTGCTTCCAAATGAAATATGTATGATGGCTAGTGGTTCCATATCATATATTCCAAAGGTAGCCATCTGCTCCTTTAGGATCTTTAGATATAGGCTTTATAAAACCTTTAACTTTTCCCGCATTCAGAAACAAAGTTTTTCAAACTGTGCATTTCTTGAAAGTCAACACTCAAATTTCATCCAAAAGGAAAAGGTTTGATGGTGGGCCGATACTCTATCAGGGGAATGCCCATTTGCCAGAAACCGCATTCAGAGCTTGTGAAATACATACATGACGATTTCAAGCTTTGGCACTCTAAGTTTCTTAATAGTTGAAAATGAGCATATCTTGAAGAGAGAACACACTAGCTGCTTCCAAATGAGATATGTATGATGGTGAGTGGTTCCATATCATATATTCCAAAGGTAGCCATCTGCTCCTTTAGGATCTTTAGATATAGGCTTTATAAAACCTTTACCTTTTCCCGCATTCAGAAACAAAGTTTTTCAAACTGTGCATTTCTTGAAAGTCAACACTCAAATTTCATCCAAAAGGAAAAGGTTTGATGGTGGGCCGATAATCTATCAGGGGTATGCCCATTTGCCAGAAACCGCATTCAGAGCTTGTTAAATACATACACGACGATTTCAAGCTTTGGCAGTCTAAGTTTCTTAGGAGTTGAAAATTAGCATATCTTGAAGAGAGAATACACTAGCTGCTTCCAAATGAAATATGTATGATGGTGAGTGGTTCCATATCATATATTCCAAAGGTAGCCATCTCCTCCTTAAGGATCGTTAGATATAGGCATTATAAAACCTTTACCTTTTCCCGCATTCAGAAACAAAGTTTTTCAAACTGTGCATTTCTTGAAAGTCAACACTCAAATTTCATCTAAAAGGAAAAGGTTTGATGGTGGGCCGATACTCTTTCAGGGGTATGCCTATTTGCCAGAAACCGCATTCAGAGCTTGTGAAATACATATATGACGATTTCAAGCTTTGGCACTCTAAGTTTCTTAGTAGTTGAAAATGAGCATATCTTGAAGAGAGAATACACTAGCTGCTTCCAAATGAAATATGTATGATGGTGAGTGGTTCCAAATCATATATTCAAAAGGTAGCGATCTGCTCCTTTACGAGCTTTAGATATAGGCTTTATAAAACCTTTAACTTTTGCCGCATTCAGAAACAAAGTTTTTCAAACTGTGCATTTCTTGAAAGTCAACACTCAAATTTCATCTAAAAGGAAAAGGTTTGATGGTGGGCCGATACTCTTTCAGGGGTATGCCTATTTGCCAGAAACCGCATTCAGAGCTTGTGAAATACATATATGACGATTTCAAGCTTTGGCACTCTAAGTTTCTTAGTAGTTGAAAATGAGCATATCTTGAAGAGAGAATACACTAGCTGCTTCCAAATGAAATATGTATGATGGTGAGTGGTTCCAAATCATATATTCAAAAGGTAGCGATCTGCTCCTTTACGAGCTTTAGATATAGGCTTTAAAAAACCTTTAACTTTTGCCGCATTCAGAAACAAAGTTTTTCAAACTGTGCATTTCTTGAAAGTCAACACTCAAATTTCATCTAAAAGGAAAAGGTTTGATGGTGGGCCGATACTCTTTCAGGGGTATGCCTATTTGCCAGAAACCGCATTCAGAGCTTGTGAAATACATATATGACGATTTCAAGCTTTGGCACTCTAAGTTTCTTAGTAGTTGAAAATGAGCATATCTTGAAGAGAGAATACACTAGCTGCTTCCAAATGAAATATGTATGATGGTGAGTGGTTCCAAATCATATATTCAAAAGGTAGCGATCTGCTCCTTTACGAGCTTTAGATATAGGCTTTATAAAACCTTTAACTTTTGCCGCATTCAGAAACAAAGTTTTTCAAACTGTGCATTTCTTGAAAGTTAACACTCAAATTTCATCTAAAAGGAAAAGGTTTGATGGTGGGCCGATACTCTTTCAGGGGTATGCCTATTTGCCAGAAACCGCATTCAGAGCTTGTGAAATACATATATGACGATTTCAAGCTTTGGCACTCTAAGTTTCTTAGTAGTTGAAAATGAGCATATCTTGAAGAGAGAATACACTAGCTGCTTCCAAATGAAATATGTATGATGGTGAGTGGTTCCAAATCATATATTCAAAAGGTAGCGATCTGCTCCTTTACGAGCTTTAGATATAGGCTTTATAAAACCTTTAACTTTTCCCGCATTCAGAAACAAAGTTTTTCAAACTGTGCATTTCTTGAGTCAACACTCAAATTTCATCCAAAAGGAAAATGTTTGATGTTGGGCCGATAATCTATCAGGGGTATGCCCATTTGCCAGAAACCGCATTCAGAGCTTGTGAAATACATACATGACGATTTCAAGCTTTGGCACTCTAAGTTTCTTAGGAGTTGAAAATTAGCATATCTTGAAGAGAGAATACACTCGCTGCTTCCAAATGAAATATGTAAGATGGTGAGTGGTTCCATATCATATATTCAAAAGGTAGCCATCTGCTCCTTTACGAGCTTTAGATATAGGCTTTATAAAACCTTTAACATTTCCCGCATTCAGAAACAAAGTTTTTCAAAATGTGCATTTCTTGAGTCAACACGTAAATTTGATCCAAAAGGAAAAGGTTTGATGTAGGGCCAATAATCTATCAGGGGTATGCCCATTTTCCAGAAACCGCATTCAGAGCTTGTGAAATACATGTATGACGATTTCAAGCTTTGGCACTCTAAGAGCCCCGGAAGGCGTGACACCTGGCGGCGGGGAACCCACATTCACTCCACTCAGCCTGGTAACCCCAACTCCACTCAACCTGGGAACCCCAACTCCACTCAGCCTGGGCACCTCCACTCCACTCAGCCTGGGCACCTCCACTCCATTCAGCCTGGGCACATTCACTCCACTCAGCCTGGGCACTTCCAGTCCCACTCTGCCTGGGAACCTGCACTCCACTCAGCCTTGGCACCTCCACTCCACTCAGTCTGGGCACCTGCACTCCACTCAGCCTGGGCACATTGACTCCACTCAGCCTGGGCTCTTCCAATCCCACTCTTCTTGGGAACCTGCACTCCACTCAGCCTGGGCACCTGCACTCCACTCAGCCTGGGTACATTCACTCCACTCAGCCTCGGCACTTCCAATCCCACTCTGCCTGGGAACCTGCACTCCACTCAGCCTGGGCACCTCCACTCCACTCAGCCTGGGCACATTCACTCCACTCAGCCTTGGCACTTCCACTCCCACTCTGCCAGGGAACCCCAACTCCACTCAGCCTGGGCACCTCCACTCCACTCAGCCTGGGCACATTCACTCCACTCAGCCTGGGCACTTCCAGTCCCACTCTGCCTGGGAACCTGCACTCCACTCGGCCTGGGCACCTCCACTCCACTCAGCCTGGGCACCTCCACTCCACTCAGCCTGGGCACATTCACTCCACTCAGCCTCGGCACTTCCAGTCCCACTCTGCCTGGGAACCTGCACTACACTCAGCCTTGGCACCTCCACTCCACTCAGCCTGGGCACATTCACTCCACTCAGCCTTGGCACTTCCAGTCCCACTCTGCCAGGGAACCCCAACTCCACTCAGCCTGGGCACCTCCACTCCACTCAGCCTGGGCACATTCACTCCACTCAGCCTTGGCACCTCCACTCCACTCAGCCTGGGCACTTCCACTCCACTCAGCCTGGGCACTTCCAGTCCCACTCTGCCTGGGAACCTGCACTCCTCTCGGCCTGGGCACCTCCACTCCATTCAGCCTGGGTACATTCACTCCACTCAGCCTGGGCACCTCCTCTCCACTCAGCCTGGGCACATTCACTCCACTCAGCCTGGGCACATTCACTCTACTCAGCCTGGGCACATTCACTCCACTCAGCCTGGGCACTTCCAGTCCCACTCTGCCCAGGAACCTCCTCTCCCACTCTGCCTTGGCACCTCCACTCCACTCAGCCTGGGCACATTCACTCCACTCAGCCTTGGCACTTCCAGTCCCACTCTGCCAGGGAACCCCAACTCCACTCAGCCTGGGCACCTCCACTCCACTCAGCCTCGGCACATTCACTCCACTCAGCCTCGGCACTTCCAGTCCCACTCTGCCTGGGAACCTGCACTCCACTCAGCCTGGTCACCTCCACTCCATTCAGCCTGGGCACATTCACTCCACTCAGCCTGGGCACATTCACTCCACTCAGCCTGGGCACATTCACTCCACTCAGCCTGGGCACTTCCAGTCCCACTCTGCCTGGGAACCTGCACTCCACTCAGCCTGGGCACCTCCACTCCATTCAGCCTGGGCACATTCACTACACTCAGCCTGAGCACTTCCAGTCCCACTCTGCCTGGGAACCTGCACTCCACTCAGCCTGGGCACCTCCACTCCATTCAGCCTGGGTACATTCACTCCATTCAGCCTGGGCACTTCCAATCCCACTCTGCCTGGGATCCTGCACTCCACTCAGCCTCGGCACCTCCACTCCACTCAGCCTGGGCACATTCACTCCACTCAGCCTTGGCACTTCCAGTCCCACTCTGCCAGGGAATCCCAACTCCACTCAGCCTGGGCACCTCCACTCCACTCAGCCTGGGCACATTCACTCCACTCAGCCTGGGTACATTCACTCCACTCAGCCTGGGCACTTCCAATCCCACTCTGCCTGGGAACCTGCACTCCACTCAGCCTGGGCACCTCCACTCCACTCAGCCTGGGCACTTCCAGTCCCACTCTGCCTGGGAACCTGCACTCCTCTCGGCCTGGGCACCTCCACTCCACTCAGCCTGGGCAAATTCACTCCACTCAGCCTGGGCACTTCCAATCCCACTCTGCCTGGGAACCTGCACTCCACTCAGCCTGGGATCCTCCACTCCATTCAGCCTGGGTACATTCACTCCACTCAGCCTGGGCACTTCCAGTCCCACTCTGCCTGGGAACCTGCACTCCACTCAGCCTGGGCTCATCCTCTCCACTCAGCCTGGGCACATTCACTCCACTCAGCCTGGGTACATTCACTCCACTCAGCCTGGGCACTTCCAGTCCCACTCTGCCTGGGAACCTGCACTCCACTCGGCCTGGGCACCTCCACTCCACTCAGCCTGGGCACATTCACTCCACTCAGCCTGGGCACTTCCAATCCCACTCTGCCTGGGAACCTGCACTCCACTCAGCCTGGGCACCTCCACTCCACTCAGCCTGGGCACATTCACTCCACTCAGCCTGGGGACTTCCAATCCCACTCTGCCTGGGAACCTGCACTCCACTCAGCCTGGGCACCTCCACTCCACTCAGCCTGGGCACATTCACTCCACTCAGCCTGGGCACTTCCAATCCCACTCTGCCTGGGAACCTGCACTCCACTCAGCCTGGGAACCTGCACTCCACTCAGCCTGGGTACATTCACTCCACTCAGCCTCGGCACTTCCAATCCCACTGTGCCTGGGAACCTGCACTCCACTCAGCCTGGGCACCTCCACTCCACTCAGCCTGGGCACATTCACTCCACTCAGCCTTGGCACTTCCAGTCCCACTCTGCCAGGGAACCCCAACTCCACTCAGCCTGGGCACCGCCACTCCACTCAGCCTGGGTACATTCACTCCACTCAGCCTGGGCACTTCCAATCCCACTCTGCCTGGGAACCTGCACTCCACTCAGCCTGGGCACATTCACTCCATTCAGCCTGGGCACTTCCAATCCCACTCTGCCTGGGAACCTGCAGTCCACTCGGCCTGGGCACCTCCACTCCACTCAGCCTGGGTACATTCACTCCATTCAGCCTGGGCACTTCCAATCCCACTCTGCCTGGGAACCTGCACTCCACTCAGCCTGGGCACCTCCGCTCCACTCAGCCTGGGCACATTCACTCCACTCAGCCTTGGCACTTCCAGTCCCACTCTGCCATGGAACCCAAACTCCACTCAGCCTGGGCACCTCCACTCCACTCAGCCTGGGCACATTCACTCCACTCAGCCTTGGCACTTCCAGTC
The DNA here is from genome assembly GCF_963514075.1 of Conger conger. Taxonomy (NCBI): domain Eukaryota; kingdom Metazoa; phylum Chordata; class Actinopteri; order Anguilliformes; family Congridae; genus Conger; species Conger conger. Next base: position 27,502 of record NW_026890312.1, read on the forward strand.
CCACTCTGCCAGGGAACCCCAACTCCACTCAGCCTGGGCACCTCCACTCCACTCTGTCTAGGCACATTGACTCCCATTCAGCCTGGGCACATTCACTCCACTCCGCCTGGGCACTTCCAGTCCCACTCTGCCTGGGACCCTGCACTCCACTCGGCCTGGGCACCTCCACTCCACTCAGCCTGGGCACATTCACTCCACTCAGCCTGGGCACTTCCAATCCCACTCTGCCTGGGAACCTCCACTCCACTCAGCCTGGGCACCTGCACTCCACTCAGCCTGGGTACATTCACTCCACTCAGCCTGGGCACTTCCAATCCCACTCTTCCTGGGAACCTGCACTCCACTCAGCCTGGGCACCTCCACTCAACTCAGCCTGGGCACATTCACTCCACTCAGCCTTGGCACTTCCAGTCCCACTCTGCCAGGGAACCCCAACTCCACTCAGCCTGGGCACCTCCACTCCACTCAGCCTGGGCACTTTCACTCCACTCAGCCTGGACATTTCCAGTCCCACTCTGCCTGGGAACCTGCACTCCACTCAGCCTGGGCACCTCCACTCCATTCAGCCTGGGCACCTTCACTCCACTCAGCCTGGGCACTTCCAGTCCCACTCTGCCTTGGAACCTGCACTCCACTCGGCCTGGGCACCTCCACTCCACTCAGCCTGGGTACATTCACTCCATTCAGCCTGGGTACTTCCAATCCCACTCTGCCTGGGAACCTGCACTCCACTCAGCCTGGGCACCTCCACTCCACTCAGCCTGGGCACATTCACTCCACTCAGCCTGGGCACTTCCAGTCCCACTCTGCCTGGGAACCTGCACTCCACTCAGCCTGGGCACCTCCACTCCACTCAGCCTGGGCACATTCACTCCACTCAGCCTTGGCACTTCCAGTCCCACTCTGCCAGGGAACCCCAACTCCACTCAGCCTGGGCACCTCCACTCCACTCAGCCTGGGCACATTCACTCCACTCAGCCTGGGCACTTCCAGTCCCACTCTGCCCAGGAACCTCCACTCCCACACTGCCTGGGAACCTCCGCTACTCCTCTCCACACCCGGCTCTCCACCCGACTCGCGGGGGCCCACTCTTAAGCCCCCCCGCCGCAAGTTATAGGCCCATTGCCCGGGCGGAAAGTGAACTGCGGAACTGTGCCCCGCCCTCAATTCTCGTCCGATCGGAACGCGGTTTGGACCCGTTCTCCTGGGTGGCCTCGCAGCTCTTCCCGACCCAGCCAGTTAGCTCCAAGGGGCCGCCCCGAGCACGGGGAGGTGTGACACTTGATGCTTTGGCGCAACGGTGCCCGCGCCACGAGCCAAAAACGCCCCTTTCTCTCCGCGCCCATTCAAGGCAATGGGGAAACGCACGTTTCGGGCTCCGGCGGCCGAGCACATTCACTCCACTCTGTCTAGGCACATTGACTCCCATTCAGCCTGGGCACCCCCACTCCACCCAGCCTGGGCACCTGCACTCCACTCAGCCTGGGTACATTCACTCCACTCAGCCTGGGCACTTCCAATCCCACTCTGCCAGGGAACCCCAACTCCACTCAGCCTGGGCACCTCCACTCCACTCAGCCTGGGCACATTCACTCCACTCAGCCTGGGTACATTCACTCCACTCAGCCTCGGCACTTCCAATCCCACTCTGCCTGGGAACCTGCACTCCACTCAGCCTGGGCACTTCCACTCCACTCAGCCTGGGCACTTCCAGTCCCACTCTGCCTGGGAAGCTGCACTCCACTCGGCCTGGGCACCTCCACTCCATTCAGCCTGGGTACATTCACTCCACTCAGCCTGGGCACTTCCAGTCCCACTCTGCCTGGGAACCTGCACTCCACTCAGCCTGGGCACTTCCACTCCACTCAGCCTGGGCACATTCACTCCACTCAGCATTGGCACTTCCAGTCCCACTCTGCCAGGGAACCCCAACTCCACTCAGCCTGGGCACCTCCACTCCACTCAGCCTGGGCACCTCCACTCCACTCAGCCTGGGCACATTCACTCCACTCAGCCTTGGCACTTCCAGTCCCACTCTGCCAGGGAACCCCAACTCCACTCAGCCTGGGCACCTCCACTCCACTCAGCCTGGGCACATTCACTCCACTCAGCCTGGGCACTTCCAGTCCACTCAGCCTGGGCTCATTCACTCCACTCAGCCTTGGCACTTCCAGTCCCACTCTGCCAGGGAACCCCAACTCCACTCAGCCTGGGCACCTCCACTCCACTCAGCCTGGGCACATTCACTCCACTCAGCCTCGGCACTTCCAATCCCACTCTGCCTGGGAACCTGCACTCCTCTCGGCCTGGGCACCTCCACTCCACTCAGCCTGGGCAAATTCACTCCACTCGGCCTGGGCACTTCCAATCCCACTCTGCCTGGGAACCTGCACTCCACTCAGCCTGGGCACCTCCACTCCATTCAGCCTGGGTACATTCACTCCACTCAGCCTGGGCACTTCCAGTCCCACTCTGCCTGGGAACCTGCACTCCACTCAGCCTGGGCTCCTCCTCTCCACTCAGCCTGGGCACATTCACTCCACTCAGCCTGGGCACATTCACTCCACTCAGCCTGGGCACATTCACTCCACTCAGCCTGGGCACTTCCAGTCCCACTCTGCCTGGGAACCTGCACTCCACTCGGCCTGGGCACCTCCACTCCACTCAGCCTGGGCACATTCACTCCACTCAGCCTGGGCACTTCCAATCCCACTCTGCCTGGGAACCTGCACTCCACTCAGCCTTCGCACCTCCACTCCATTCAGCCTGGGTACATTCACTCCACTCAGCCTGGGAACTTCCAGTCCCACTCTGCCTGGGAACCTGCACTCAACCCAGCCTGGGCACCTCCTCTCCACTCAGCCTGGGCACATTCACTCCACTCAGCCTGGGCACATTCACTCCACTCAGCCTGGGCACATTCACTCCACTCAGCCTGGGCACTTCCAGTCCCACTCTGCCTGGGAACCTGCACTCCACTCGGCCTGGGCACCTCCACTCCACTCAGCCTGGGCACATTCACTCCACTCAGCCTGGGCACTTCCAATCCCACTCTGCCTGGGAACCTGCAGTCCACTCAGCCTTGGCACCTCCACTCCATTCAGCCTGGGTACATTCACTCCACTCAGCCTGGGAACTTCCAGTCCCACTCTGCCTGGGAACCTGCACTCAACCCAGCCTGGGCACCTCCTCTCCACTCAGCCTGGGCACATTCACTCCACTCAGCCTGGGCACATTCACTCCACTCAGCCTGGGCACTTCCAGTTCCACTCTGCCCAGGAACCTCCACTCCCACTCTGCCTGGGCACCTGCACTCCACTCAGCTTGGGCACATTCACTCCACTCAGCCTTGGCACTTCCAGTTCCACTCTGCCAGGGAACCCCTACTCCACTCAGCCTGGGCACCTCCACTCCACTCAGCCTGGGCACATTCACTCCACTCAGCCTGGGCACTTCCAGTCCTACTCTGCCTGGGAACCTGCACTCCACTCAGCCTGGGCACCTCCACTCCATTCAGCCTGGGCACCTCCACTCCACTCGGCCTGGGCACCTCCACTCCACTCAGCCTGGGCACTTCCAGTCCCACTCTGCCTGGGAACCTGCACTCCACTCGGCCTGGGCACCTCCACTCCACTCAGCCAGGGCACATTCACTCCACTCAGCCTGGGCACTTCCAATCCCACTCTGCCTGGGAACCTGCACTCCACTCAGCCTGGGCACTTCCAGTCCCACTCTGCCTGGGAACCTGCACTCCACTCAGCCTGGGCACCTCCACTCCATTCAGCCTTGGCACTTCCAGTTCCACTCTGCCAGGGAACCCCTACTCCACTCAGCCTGGGCACCTCCAATCCCACTCTGCCTGGGAACCTGCACTCCACTCAGCCTGGGCACTTCCAGTCCCACTCTGCCTGGGAACCTGCACTCCACTCAGCCTGGGCACCTCCACTCCATTCAGCCTGGGCACCTCCACTCCACTCGGCCTGGGCACCTCCACTCCACTCAGCCTGGGCACATTCACTCCACTCAGCCTGGGCACATTCACTCCACTCAGCCTGGGCACTTCCAGTTCCACTCTGCCCAGGAACCTCCACTCCCACTCTGCCTGGGCACCTGCACTCCACTCAGCTTGGGCACATTCACTCCACTCAGCCTTGGCACTTCCAGTTCCACTCTGCCAGGGAACCCCTACTCCACTCAGCCTGGGCACCTCCACTCCACTCAGCCTGGGCACATTCACTCCACTCAGCCTGGGCACTTCCAGTCCCACTCTGCCTGGGAACCTGCACTCCACTCAGCCTGGGCACCTCCACTCCATTCAGCCTGGGCACCTCCACTCCACTCGGCCTGGGCTCCTCCACTCCACTCAGCCTGGGCACTTCCAGTCCCACTCTGCCTGGGAACCTGCACTCCACTCGGCCTGGGCACCTCCACTCCACTCAGCCAGGGCACATTCACTCCACTCAGCCTGGGCACTTCCAATCCCACTCTGCCTGGGAACCTGCACTCCACTCAGCCTTGGCACCTCCACTCCATTCAGCCTGGGTACATTCACTCCACTCAGCCTGGGAACTTCCAGTCCCACTCTGCCTGGGAACCTGCACTCCCCTCAGCCTGGGCACCTCCTCTCCACTCAGCCTGGGCACATTCACTCCACTCAGCCTGGGCACATTCACTCCACTCAGCCTGGGCACATTCACTCCACTCAGCCTGGGCACTTCCAATCCCACTCTGCCTGGGAACCTGCACTCCACTCAGCCTGGGCACATTCACTCCATTCAGCCTGGGCACTTCCAATCCCACTCTGCCTGGGAACCTGCACTCCACTCGGCCTGGGCACCTCCACTCCACTCAGCCTGGGTACATTCACTCCATTCAGCCTGGGCACTTCCAATCCCACTCTGCCTGGGAACCTGCACTCCACTCAGCCTGGGCACCTCCACTCCACTCAGCCTGGGCACATTCACTCCACTCAGCCTTGGCACTTCCAGTCCCACTCTGCCAGGGAACCCCAACTCCACTCAGCCTGGGCACCTCCACTCCACTCAGCCTGGGCACATTCACTCCACTCAGCCTTGGCACTTCCAGTCCCACTCTGCCAGGGAACCCCAACTCCACTCAGCCTGGGCACCTCCACTCCACTCAGCCTGGGCACATTCACTCCACTCAGCCTGGGCACTTCCAGTCCCACTCTGCCCAGGAACCTCCACTCCCACTCTGCCTGGGAACCTCCGCTACTCCTCTCCACACCCGGCTCGCCACCCGACTCGCGGGGGCCCACTCTTAAGCCCCCCCGCCGCAAGTTATAGGCCCTTTGCCCGGGCGGAAAGTGAACCGCGGAACTGTGCCCCGCCCTCAATTCTCGTCCGATCGGAACGCGGTTTGGACCCGTTCTCCTGGGCGGCCTCGCAGCCCCTCCCGACCCGGCCAGTTAGTTCCAAGGGGCCGCCCCGAGCACATGGAGGTGTGACACCTGACGCTTTGGCGCAACGGTGCCCGCGCCACGAGCCAAAAAGCGCCCCCCTCTCTCCGCGCCCATTCAAAGCAATGGGGAAACGCACGTTTCGGGCTCTGGCGGCCGGGCACATTCACTCCACTCTGTCTAGGCACATTGACTCCCATTCAGCCTGGGCACCTCCACTCCACTCCGCCTGGGCACTTCCAGTCCCACTCTGCCTGAGAACCTGCACTCCACTCGGCCTGGGCACCTCCACTCCACTCGGCCTGGGCACCTCCACTCCACTCAGCCTGGGCACATTCACTCCACTCAGCCTGGGCACTTCCAATCCTACTCTGCCTGGGAACCTGCACTCCACTCGGCCTGGGCACCTCCACTCCACTCAGCCTGGGTACATTCACTCCATTCAGCCTGGGCACTTCCAATCCCACTCTGCCTGGGAACCTGCACTCCACTCAGCCTGGGCACCTCCACTCCACTCAGCCTGGGCACATTCACTCCACTCAGCCTTGGCACTTCCAGTCCCACTCTGCCAGGGAACCCCAACTCCACTCAGCCTGGTCACCTCCACTCCACTCAGCCTGGGCACATTCACTCCACTCAGCCTTGGCACTTCCAGTCCCACTCTGCCAGGGAACCCCAACTCCACTCAGCCTGGGCACCTCCACTCCACTCAGCCTGGGCACATTCACTCCACTCAGCCTGGGCACTTCCAGTCCCACTCTGCCCAGGAACCTCCACTTTCACTCTGCCTGGGAACCTCCACTCCACTCAGCCTGGGCACATTCACTCCACTCAGCCTTGGCACTTCCAGTCCCACTCTGCCAGGGAACCCCAACTCCACTCAGCCTGGGCACCTCCACTCCACTCAGCCTGGGCACATTCACTCCACTCAGCCTTGGCACTTCCAGTCCCACTCTGCCAGGGAACCCCAACTCCACTCAGCCTGGGCACCTCCACTCCACTCAGCCTGGGCACATTCACTCCACTCAGCCTGGGCACTTCCAGTCCCACTCTGCCCAGGAACCTCCACTCCCACTCTGCCTGGGAACCTCCGCTACTCCTCTCCACACCCGGCTCGCCACCCGACTCGCGGGGGCCCACTCTTAAGCCCCCCCGCCGCAAGTTATAGGCCCTTTGCCCGGGCGGAAAGTGAACCGCGGAACTGTGCCCCGCCCTCAATTCTCGTCCGATCGGAACGCGGTTTGGACCCGTTCTCCTGGGCGGCCTCGCAGCCCCTCCCGACCCGGCCAGTTAGTTCCAAGGGGCCGCCCCGAGCACATGGAGGTGTGACACCTGACGCTTTGGCGCAACGGTGCCCGCGCCACGAGCCAAAAAGCGCCCCCCTCTCTCCGCGCCCATTCAAAGCAATGGGGAAACGCACGTTTCGGGCTCTGGCGGCCGGGCACATTCACTCCACTCTGTCTAGGCACATTGACTCCCATTCAGCCTGGGCACCTCCACTCCACTCCGCCTGGGCACTTCCAGTCCCACTCTGCCTGAGAACCTGCACTCCACTCGGCCTGGGCACCTCCACTCCACTCGGCCTGGGCACCTCCACTCCACTCAGCCTGGGCACATTCACTCCACTCAGCCTGGGCACTTCCAATCCTACTCTGCCTGGGAACCTGCACTCCACTCGGCCTGGGCACCTCCACTCCACTCAGCCTGGGTACATTCACTCCATTCAGCCTGGGCACTTCCAATCCCACTCTGCCTGGGAACCTGCACTCCACTCAGCCTGGGCACCTCCACTCCACTCAGCCTGGGCACATTCACTCCACTCAGCCTTGGCACTTCCAGTCCCACTCTGCCAGGGAACCCCAACTCCACTCAGCCTGGTCACCTCCACTCCACTCAGCCTGGGCACATTCACTCCACTCAGCCTTGGCACTTCCAGTCCCACTCTGCCAGGGAACCCCAACTCCACTCAGCCTGGGCACCTCCACTCCACTCAGCCTGGGCACATTCACTCCACTCAGCCTGGGCACTTCCAGTCCCACTCTGCCCAGGAACCTCCACTTTCACTCTGCCTGGGAACCTCCGCTACTCCTCTCCACACCCGGCTCTCCACCCGACTCGCGGGGGCCCACTCTTAAGCCCCCCCGCCGCAAGTTATAGGCCCATTGCCCGGGCGGAAAGTGAACCGCGGAACTGTGCCCCGCCCTCAATTTTCGTCCGATCGGAACGCGGTTTGGACCCGTTCTCCTGGGCGGCCTCGCAGCCCCTCCCGACCCAGCCAGTTAGCTCCAAGGGGCCGCCCCGAGCACGGGGAGGTGTGACACTTGACGCTTTTGCGCAACAGTGCCCGCGCAACGAGCCAAAAAGCGCCCCCCTCTCTCAGGGCCCATTCAAGGCAATGGAGAAACGCACGTTTCGGGCTCACTCTGCCTTGGAACCTGCACTCCACTCTGTCTAGGCACATTGACTCCCATTCAGCCTGGGCACATTCACTCCACTCCGCCTGGGCACTTCCTGTCGCACTCTGCCTGGGAACCTGCACTCCACTCGGCCTGGGCACCTCCACTCCACTCAGCCAGGGCACATTCACTCCACTCAGCCTGGGCACTTCCAGTCCCACTCTGCCTGGGAACCTGCACTCCACTCAGCCTGGGCACCTCCAGTCCACTCAGCCAGGGTACATTCACTCCATTCAGCCTGGGCACTTCCAATCCCACTCTGCATGGGAACCTGCACTCCACTCAGCCTGGGCACCTCCACTCCACTCAGCCTGGACACATTCACTCCACTCAGCCTTGGCACTTCCAGTCCCACTCTGCCAGGGAACCCCAACTCCACTCAGCCTGGGCACCTCCACTCCACTCAGCCTGGGCACATTCACTCCACTCAGCCTGGGTACATTCACTCCACTCAGCCTGGGCACTTCCAATGCCACTCTGCCTGGGAACCTGCACTCCACTCAGCCTGGGCACATTCACTCCACTCAGCCTGGGCACTTCCAATCCCACTCTGCCTGGGAACCTGCACTCCACTCAGCCTGGGCACCTCCACTCCACTGAGCCTGAGCACATTCACTCCACTCAGCCTGGGCACTTCCAGTCCCACTCTGCCTCGGAACCTGCACTCCACTCGGCCTGGGCACCTCCACTCCACTCAGCCTGGGCACATTCACTCCACTCAGCCTGGGCACTTCCAATCCCACTCTGCCTGGGAACCTGCACTCCACTCGACCTGGGCACCTCCACTCCATTCAGCCTGGGTACATTCACTCCACTCAGCCTGGGCACTTCCAGTCCCACTCTGCCTGGGAACCTGCACTCCACTCAGCCTGGGCACCTCCACTCCACTCAGCCTGGGCACATTCACTCCACTCAGCCTGGGCACTTCCAGTCCCACTCTGCCAGGGAACCCCAACTCCACTCAGCCTGGGCACCTCCACTCCACTCAGCCTGGGCACATTCACTCCACTCAGCCTGGGCACTTCCAGTCCCACTCTGCCTGGGAACCTGCACTCCACTCGGCCTGGGCACTTCCATTCCACTCAGCCTGGGCACATTCACTCCACTCAGCCTGGGCACTTCCAATCCCACTCTGCCTGGGAACCTGCACTCCCACTCTACCTGGGAACCTCCGCTACTCCTCTCCACACCCGGCTCTCCACCCGACTCGCGGGGGCCCACTCTTTAGCCCCCCCGCCGCAAGTTATAGGCCCTTTGCCCGGGCGGAAAGTGAACCGCGGAACTGTGCCCTGCCCTCAATTCTCGTCCGATCGGAATGCGGTTTGGACCCGTTCTCCTGGGCGGCCTCGTAGCCCCTCCCGACCCGGCCAGTTAGCTCCAAGGGGCCGCCCCGAGCACGGGGAGGTGTGACACTTGACGCTTTTGCGCAACGGTGCCCGCGCCACGAGCCAAAAAGCGCCCCCCTCTCTCAGCGCCCATTCAAGGCAATGGGGAAACGCACGTATCGGCCTCTGGCGGCCGGGCACATTCACTCCACTCTGTCTAGGCACATTGACTCCTATTCAGCCTGGGCACATTCACTCCACTCCGCCTGGGCACTTCCAGTCCCACTCTGCCTGGGAACCTGCACTCCACTCGGCCTAGGCACCTCCACTCCACTCAGCCTGGGTACATTCACTCCACTCAGCCTGGGCACTTCCAATCCCACTCTGCCTGGGAACCTGCACTCCACTCAGCCTGGGCACCTCCACTCCACTCAGCCTGGGCACATTCACTCCACTCAGCCTTGGCACTTCCAGTCCCACTCTGCCAGGGAACCCCAACTCCACTCAGCCTGGGCCCCTCCACTCCAGTCAGCCTGGGCACTTTCACTCCACTCAGCCTGGACATTTCCAGTCCCACTCTGCCTGGGAACCTGCACTCCACTCATCCTGGGCACCTCCACTCCACTCAGCCTGGGCACTTCCAGTCCCACTCTGCCTGGGAACCTGCACTCCACTCGGCCTGGGTAACTCCACTCCACTCAGCCTGGGCAAATTCACTCCACTCGGCCTGGGCACTTCCAATCCCACTCTGCCTGGGAACCTGCACTCCACTCAGCCTGGGCACCTCCACTCCATTCAGCCTGGGTACATTCACTCCACTCAGCCTGGGCACTTCCAGTCCCACTCTGCCTGAGAACCTGCACTCCACTCAGCCTGGGCACCTCCTCTCCACTCAGCCTGGGCACATTCACTCCACTCAGCCTGGGTACATTCACTCCACTCAGCCTGGGCACTTCCAGTCCCACTCTGCCTGGGAACCTGCACTCCACTCAGCCTGGGCACCTCCACTCCACTCAGCCTGGGCACATTCACTCCACTCAGCCTGGGCACATTCACTCCACTCAGCCTGGGCACTTCCAGTCCCACTCTGCCCAGGAACCTCCACTCCCACTCTGCCTGGGAACCTCCGCTACTCCTCTCCACACCCGGCTCTCCACCCGACTCGCGGGGGCCCACTCTTAAGCCCCCCCGCCGCAAGTTATAGGCCCTTTGCCCGGGCGGAAAGTGAACCGTGGAACTGTGCCCCGCCCTCAATTCTCGTCCGATCGGAACGCGGTTTGGACCCGTTCTCCTGGGCGGCCTCGCAGCCCCTCCCGACCCAGCCAGTTAGCTCCAAGGGGCCGCCCCGTGCACGGGGAGGTGTGACACTTGACGCTTTGGCGCAACGGTGCCCGCGCCACGAGCCATAATGCGCCCCCCTCTCTTCGCGCCCATTCAAGGCAATGGGGAAACGCACGTTTCGGGCTCCGGCAGCCGGGCACATTAACTCCACTCTGTCTAGGCACATTGACTCCCATTCAGCCTGGGCACATTCACTCCACTCCGACTGGGCACTTCCAGTCCCACTCTGCCTGGGAACCTGCACTCCACTCGGCCTGGGCACCTCCACTCCACTCAGCCTGGGCACATTCACTCCACTCAGCCTGGGCACTTCCAATCCCACTCTGCCTGGGAACCTGCATTCCACTCAGCCTGGGCGCTTTCACTCCACTCAGCCTGGACATTTCCAGTCCCACTCTGCCTGGGAACCTGCACTCCACTCAGCCTGGGCACCTCCACTCCATTCAGCCTGGGCACCTTCACTCCACTCAGCCTGGGCACTTCCAGTCCCACTCTGCCTTGGAACCTGCACTCCACTCGGCCTGGGCACCTCCACTCCACTCAGCCTGGGTACATTCACTCCATTCAGCCTGGGCACTTCCAATCCCACTCTGCCTGGGAACCTGCACTCCACTCAGCCTGGGCACCTCCACTCCACTCAGCCTGGGCACATTCACTCCACTCAGCCTTGGCACTTCCAGTCCCACTCTGCCAGGGAACCCCAACTCCACTCAGCCTGGTCACCTCCACTCCACTCAGCCTGGGCACATTCACTCCACTCAGCCTTGGCACTTCCAGTCCCACTCTGCCAGGGAACCCCAACTCCACTCAGCCTGGGCACCTCCACTCCACTCAGCCTGGGCACATTCACTCCACTCAGCCTGGGCACTTCCAGTCCCACTCTGCCCAGTAACCTCCACTCCCACTCTGCCTGGGAACCTCCGCTACTCCTCTCCACACCCGGCTCTCCACCCGACTCGCGGGGGCCCACTCTTAAGCCCCCCCGCCGCAAGTTATAGGCCCATTCCCCGGGTGGAAAGTGAACCGCGGAACTATGCCCCGCCCTCAATTTTCTTCCGATCGGAACGCGGTTTGGACCCGTTCTCCTGGGCGGCCTCGCAGCCCCTCCCGACCCAGCCAGTTAGCTCCAAGGGGCCGCCCCGAGCACGGGGAGGTGTGACACTTGACGCTTTTGCGCAACAGTGCCCGCGCCACGAGCCAAAAAGCGCCCCCCTCTCTCAGCGCCCATTCAAGGCAATGGGGAAACGCACGTTTCGGGCTCCGGCGGCCGGGCACATTCACTCCACTCTGTCTAGGCACATTGACTCCCATTCAGCCTGGGCACATTCACTCCACTCCGCCTGGGCACTTCCAGTCGCACTCTGCCTGGGAACCTGCAATCCACTCGGCCTGGGCACCTCCACTCCACTCAGCCAGGGCACATTCACTCCACTCAGCCTGGGCACTTCCAGTTCCACTCTGCCTGGGAACCTGCAGTCCACTCAGCCTGGGCACCTCCACTCCACTCAGCCTGGGCACATTCACTTTACTCAGCCTTGGCACTTCCAGTCCCACTCTGCCAGGGAACCCCGACTCCACTCAGCCTGGGCACCTCCACTCCACTCAGCCTGGGCACATTCACTCCACTCAGCCTGGGCACTTCCAGTCCCACTCTGCCTGGGAACCTGCACTCCACTCGGCCTGGGCACTTCCATTCCACTCAGCCTGTGCACATTCACTCCACTCAGCCTGGGCACTTCCAATCCCACTCTGCCTGGGAACCTGCACTCCCACTCTGCCTGGGAACCTCCGCTACTCCTCTCCACACCCGGCTCTCCACCCGACTCGCGGGGGCCCACTCCTTAGCCCCCCCGCCGCAAATTATAGGCCCTTTGCCCGGGCAGAAAGTGAACCGCGGAACTGTGCCCTGCCCTCAATTCTCGTCCGATCGGAACGCGGTTTGGACCCGTTCTCCTGGG
>NW_026890313.1:0-5000 GCF_963514075.1 Conger conger
AAAAGAATTATACAAAGTTAGTTTCTAGGCGTTTATTCATGAGAGCTCTCGCTGACTGCCGGTCTTCGCTTACGGCCACACCGCGCTGAGAACGCCCGATCTCGTCTGATCTCGGAAGCTAAGCAACGTCGGGCCTGGTTAGTACTTGGATGGGAGACCGCCTGGGAATACCAGGTGCTGTGAGCATTTTACCAGCGAAATCAATGTACATTATCGTATTTTGGACATTGTTTGAAATAACGACCTTACTTCCTTAAAAAAGAATTATACAAAGTTAGTTTCTAGGCGTTTATTCATGAGAGCTCTCGCTGACTGCCGGGTCTTCGCTTACGGCCACACCGCGCTGAGAACGCCCGATCTCGTCTGATCTCGGAAGCTAAGCAACGTCGGGCCTGGTTAGTACTTGGATGGGAGACCGCCTGGGAATACCAGGTGCTGTGAGCATTTTACCAGCGAAATCAATGTAAATTATCGTATTTTGGACATTGTTTGAAATAACGACCTTACTTCCTTAAAAAAGAATTATACAAAGTTAGTTTCTAGGCGTTTATTCATGAGAGCTCTCGCTGACTGCCGGGTCTTCGCTTACGGCCACACCGCGCTGAGAACGCCCGATCTCGTCTGATCTCGGAAGCTAAGCAACGTCGGGCCTGGTTAGTACTTGGATGGGAGACCGCCTGGGAATACCAGGTGCTGTGAGCATTTTACCAGCGAAATCAATGTACATTATCGTATTTTGGACATTGTTTGAAATAACGACCTTACTTCCTTAAAAAAGAATTATACAAAGTTAGTTTCTAGGCGTTTATTCATGAGAGCTCTCGCTGACTGCCGGGTCTTCGCTTACGGCCACACCGCGCTGAGAACGCCCGATCTCGTCTGATCTCGGAAGCTAAGCAACGTCGGGCCTGGTTAGTACTTGGATGGGAGACCGCCTGGGAATACCAGGTGCTGTGAGCATTTTACCAGCGAAATCAATGTACATTATCGTATTTTGGACATTGTTTGAAATAACGACCTTACTTCCTTAAAAAAGAATTATACAAAGTTAGTTTCTAGGCGTTTATTCATGAGAGCTCTCGCTGACTGCCGGGTCTTCGCTTACGGCCACACCGCGCTGAGAACGCCCGATCTCGTCTGATCTCGGAAGCTAAGCAACGTCGGGCCTGGTTAGTACTTGGATGGGAGACCGCCTGGGAATACCAGGTGCTGTGAGCATTTTACCAGCGAAATCAATGTAAATTATCGTATTTTGGACATTGTTTGAAATAACGACCTTACTTCCTTAAAAAAGAATTATACAAAGTTAGTTTCTAGGCGTTTATTCATGAGAGCTCTCGCTGACTGCCGGGTCTTCGCTTACGGCCACACCGCGCTGAGAACGCCCGATCTCGTCTGATCTCGGAAGCTAAGCAACGTCGGGCCTGGTTAGTACTTGGATGGGAGACCGCCTGGGAATACCAGGTGCTGTGAGCATTTTACCAGCGAAATCAATGTACATTATCGTATTTTGGACATTGTTTGAAATAACGACCTTACTTCCTTAAAAAAGAATTATACAAAGTTAGTTTCTAGGCGTTTATTCATGAGAGCTCTCGCTGACTGCCGGGTCTTCGCTTACGGCCACACCGCGCTGAGAACGCCCGATCTCGTCTGATCTCGGAAGCTAAGCAACGTCGGGCCTGGTTAGTACTTGGATGGGAGACCGCCTGGGAATACCAGGTGCTGTGAGCATTTTACCAGCGAAATCAATGTAAATTATCGTATTTTGGACATTGTTTGAAATAACGACCTTACTTCCTTAAAAAAGAATTATACAAAGTTAGTTTCTAGGCGTTTATTCATGAGAGCTCTCGCTGACTGCCGGGTCTTCGCTTACGGCCACACCGCGCTGAGAACGCCCGATCTCGTCTGATCTCGGAAGCTAAGCAACGTCGGGCCTGGTTAGTACTTGGATGGGAGACCGCCTGGGAATACCAGGTGCTGTGAGCATTTTACCAGCGAAATCAATGTAAATTATCGTATTTTGGACATTGTTTGAAATAACGACCTTACTTCCTTAAAAAAGAATTATACAAAGTTAGTTTCTAGGCGTTTATTCATGAGAGCTCTCGCTGACTGCCGGGTCTTCGCTTACGGCCACACCGCGCTGAGAACGCCCGATCTCGTCTGATCTCGGAAGCTAAGCAACGTCGGGCCTGGTTAGTACTTGGATGGGAGACCGCCTGGGAATACCAGGTGCTGTGAGCATTTTACCAGCGAAATCAATGTACATTATCGTATTTTGGACATTGTTTGAAATAACGACCTTACTTCCTTAAAAAAGAATTATACAAAGTTAGTTTCTAGGCGTTTATTCATGAGAGCTCTCGCTGACTGCCGGGTCTTCGCTTACGGCCACACCGCGCTGAGAACGCCCGATCTCGTCTGATCTCGGAAGCTAAGCAACGTCGGGCCTGGTTAGTACTTGGATGGGAGACCGCCTGGGAATACCAGGTGCTGTGAGCATTTTACCAGCGAAATCAATGTACATTATCGTATTTTGGACATTGTTTGAAATAACGACCTTACTTCCTTAAAAAAGAATTATACAAAGTTAGTTTCTAGGCGTTTATTCATGAGAGCTCTCGCTGACTGCCGGGTCTTCGCTTACGGCCACACCGCGCTGAGAACGCCCGATCTCGTCTGATCTCGGAAGCTAAGCAACGTCGGGCCTGGTTAGTACTTGGATGGGAGACCGCCTGGGAATACCAGGTGCTGTGAGCATTTTACCAGCGAAATCAATGTACATTATCGTATTTTGGACATTGTTTGAAATAACGACCTTACTTCCTTAAAAAAGAATTATACAAAGTTAGTTTCTAGGCGTTTATTCATGAGAGCTCTCGCTGACTGCCGGGTCTTCGCTTACGGCCACACCGCGCTGAGAACGCCCGATCTCGTCTGATCTCGGAAGCTAAGCAACGTCGGGCCTGGTTAGTACTTGGATGGGAGACCGCCTGGGAATACCAGGTGCTGTGAGCATTTTACCAGCGAAATCAATGTAAATTATCGTATTTTGGACATTGTTTGAAATAACGACCTTACTTCCTTAAAAAAGAATTATACAAAGTTAGTTTCTAGGCGTTTATTCATGAGAGCTCTCGCTGACTGCCGGGTCTTCGCTTACGGCCACACCGCGCTGAGAACGCCCGATCTCGTCTGATCTCGGAAGCTAAGCAACGTCGGGCCTGGTTAGTACTTGGATGGGAGACCGCCTGGGAATACCAGGTGCTGTGAGCATTTTACCAGCGAAATCAATGTACATTATCGTATTTTGGACATTGTTTGAAATAACGACCTTACTTCCTTAAAAAAGAATTATACAAAGTTAGTTTCTAGGCGTTTATTCATGAGAGCTCTCGCTGACTGCCGGGTCTTCGCTTACGGCCACACCGCGCTGAGAACGCCCGATCTCGTCTGATCTCGGAAGCTAAGCAACGTCGGGCCTGGTTAGTACTTGGATGGGAGACCGCCTGGGAATACCAGGTGCTGTGAGCATTTTACCAGCGAAATCAATGTACATTATCGTATTTTGGACATTGTTTGAAATAACGACCTTACTTCCTTAAAAAAGAATTATACAAAGTTAGTTTCTAGGCGTTTATTCATGAGAGCTCTCGCTGACTGCCGGGTCTTCGCTTACGGCCACACCGCGCTGAGAACGCCCGATCTCGTCTGATCTCGGAAGCTAAGCAACGTCGGGCCTGGTTAGTACTTGGATGGGAGACCGCCTGGGAATACCAGGTGCTGTGAGCATTTTACCAGCGAAATCAATGTAAATTATCGTATTTTGGACATTGTTTGAAATAACGACCTTACTTCCTTAAAAAAGAATTATACAAAGTTAGTTTCTAGGCGTTTATTCATGAGAGCTCTCGCTGACTGCCGGGTCTTCGCTTACGGCCACACCGCGCTGAGAACGCCCGATCTCGTCTGATCTCGGAAGCTAAGCAACGTCGGGCCTGGTTAGTACTTGGATGGGAGACCGCCTGGGAATACCAGGTGCTGTGAGCATTTTACCAGCGAAATCAATGTACATTATCGTATTTTGGACATTGTTTGAAATAACGACCTTACTTCCTTAAAAAAGAATTATACAAAGTTAGTTTCTAGGCGTTTATTCATGAGAGCTCTCGCTGACTGCCGGGTCTTCGCTTACGGCCACACCGCGCTGAGAACGCCCGATCTCGTCTGATCTCGGAAGCTAAGCAACGTCGGGCCTGGTTAGTACTTGGATGGGAGACCGCCTGGGAATACCAGGTGCTGTGAGCATTTTACCAGCGAAATCAATGTAAATTATCGTATTTTGGACATTGTTTGAAATAACGACCTTACTTCCTTAAAAAAGAATTATACAAAGTTAGTTTCTAGGCGTTTATTCATGAGAGCTCTCGCTGACTGCCGGGTCTTCGCTTACGGCCACACCGCGCTGAGAACGCCCGATCTCGTCTGATCTCGGAAGCTAAGCAACGTCGGGCCTGGTTAGTACTTGGATGGGAGACCGCCTGGGAATACCAGGTGCTGTGAGCATTTTACCAGCGAAATCAATGTACATTATCGTATTTTGGACATTGTTTGAAATAACGACCTTACTTCCTTAAAAAAGAATTATACAAAGTTAGTTTCTAGGCGTTTATTCATGAGAGCTCTCGCTGACTGCCGGGTCTTCGCTTACGGCCACACCGCGCTGAGAACGCCCGATCTCGTCTGATCTCGGAAGCTAAGCAACGTCGGGCCTGGTTAGTACTTGGATGGGAGACCGCCTGGGAATACCAGGTGCTGTGAGCATTTTACCAGCGAAATCAATGTAAATTATCGTATTTTGGACATTGTTTGAAATAACGACCTTACTTCCTTAAAAAAGAATTATACAAAGTTAGTTTCTAGGCGTTTATTCATGAGAGCTCTCGCTGACTGCCGGGTCTTCGCTTACGGCCACACCGCGCTGAGAACGCCCG